>NC_063059.1:11638229-11939277 GCF_018812025.1 Megalobrama amblycephala | reverse complement strand
CATTAACACCCATGCAGGTGGATTTCAGCAGTGGTGTGAAACACTGTCACTTCTACTAGCCACTTTGGCGGGGTTGAATTTTATATATAATATATATATATATTTTCTTTTGAAGTCTTTTAAAAATACATTTGAAATAATAAACTAAGTGGAATGTAGTGTTGTCAAAAATATAGATTTTTAATACATATCGATACTGAAATATCCAAAAGGCTTCCAATACTAATTTCCCACACAATAGTTACACAATACTAGCTGTGCTTTCTCTCTCTCTCATCTCTCCGACAGTGAGTTGACACACAAACCTTCCTCCCCTCCTCCCCTCACTCATTCATTGCATTTGCTCTGGATGAATAGTGTTGGTATTACAGGGCAGGACTTGAATTTTGGTTTGCATTTTGCATAATTACTCATTCCTGCAGATTTTGTGCTCACACCCAAAGTGTGCACACATAAAGTCTCCTCTCAGTACTAAATTGAGTTCTTTTTCACTGCTTTTTGTTCTTAAACAGTTAATTACACACAAAAAATGTCAAAATGACAGTCTTGACGAGTACTCACATAAAACACAGTTGAGAAAGAAAACGCATGTGTAACAGTATAATGGATCCGTGCATCAGGACTTAGTGACATCAGTCTAATATAACTGCTGCCAAATTATGAGATTTTATATATATATATATATATATATATATATATATATATATATATGAAAATGCTGAGTGGCTAGCACTCAAAAATGCTGGTGAGCAAAAAAGTTAACGTCAAGCCCTGCATACAGTACACTAAAAATTATATGATCAATAAGTCAAAATGTTTTTACATTACTTTAACTCATCAAAATAATGTTGTACAAAACACAATAAAAATTAATTACACAGAAAGCAAACACATCATTCAGACACCTTATTATTATAAAATTGTTCAGCAGTAGGAATAAAAGAATGCATTTTAATGCCATATTTAATTAAAATAAAGTCGTACGAACGCACATTTTTAGATAATCATTCCTCATAGTCACACAGCCTGTTAGGAGCTATAAATACTATCAAAGTGTGAGATTTTAACCTACATTAGTGTGCAGATCCGACAAACCGTTCGCATGACCGGAGGTTTCCCCCTTTCCCCTGTCTTAACATTTCAGCAGTATTGACCAGACTGCTGTGTAGTTTCAAGTATTCACTTTATTTTTCAAGGTTGTAAATAAAACAAAGATTAAAGAAGTATGTTTTACAAGGAAATGCTATTTCAGTCTTTCTACTTTAACATTTCATGTTAAATTCAGTGTGTTACTTGCAGTTTCTTTGTAATTATTTGTGAAATATACTACCAATTTCTGGTGTCCAAGTGCTGTAAATCCTACACCATTTTATAGTTTTTCTTTTCTTTTCTTTTCTTTTCTTTTCTTTTCTTTTCTTTTCTTTTCTTTTCTTTTCACTCAAATGTATGGTGGCCCAGTAGTGCACAACACAACGAAATTAAAAAAAGCAAACATAAGTTCATAACTCAACAAAATCGAGCCACAACACAACAAAATCGAGCCACAACACAACGGAAATGCTCCTGACCACTAGGGGGCTCTCAGAGCTCCTTACAAAGAGTCTTACAAAGATATCAATACCATGATTAGTTTTAAGTACGTAAACGTTGTATATCGGCATGAAATATTAATTCAAAATCATGTGAGTGCACAACAGCTTCATATTTATACTGTGAATGATCTGAAGCGCTACCATGGCGAATGATGAAGGGAACGTCTGACAATTCCACCAAGTGGTTAAAACGTATAATTTGTATTCATTACAATGACTTTGTTTAACATTTAAAAACAGACATGTTCAAATTCTAAAGCTTGTTACTTCCTGTTGGTAAGACTGACAAGCTTTGTCATTTGAATATGTCTGTTTTTAAATGTCTGTTTTTACATTTTAACCACTTGGTGGAATTGGCAGACGTTCCCTTCATCATTCGCCGTGGTAGCGCGTCAAATCATTCACAGGTGTAATATGAAGCTATTGTGCACTCAAGTGATTTTGAATTAATATTTCATGTCGATATACAGTGGTTATATACTGTTGATACTAATCGTGGTATTCATATCACTGCTGACTCTATAAAACATTGGCAAGGAATACTAACAATACTGAGCTCTGAGAGCCCCCTAGTGGTTGGGAGCATTTCCGTTGTGTTGTGGCTCGATTTCGTTGTGTTGTGAACTTATGTTTTCTTTTTTAATTTTGTTGTGTTGTGCACATGTCCACCTAAAACTGGGTTCACACACTGTAAAAATCTGTAAACACATTTACAGAACAAACTGTAAATTTTACAGTATAAAACTAATTTACAAACAATAAAATTTTACCGTAAACCAGTAAATTCATCAATGCGCTACTACTAAAATCTGTTTTGTACCTTTAACATATACTGACAACCACATTATAATGCAGGTTATAAAAGAGAAAGCCACATGAGGAATCAGTTAATCACAAATAGCTTTTCCACGAGCTGAAGTATATACTAATATAAATATAATATACTAATACTAATATATGCACAGAGTCATTCACACAAATGCAAAACACCATCATAGTGACCCACAACACTTACTGCAATAAACATTCATTAAACAACAGAAGATGTAACATAAAACCCTAATGTACATAACTGATAACAAAAACTATTGCATGACTATTTTAACAAAATACTTTCAAATGTGTAGTGTCACACAGGGAATTGTGGGAATATCAGTTTACAGTTTTTTACTGTAAATTATACATTGATTTGTTCCTTTTTACTTCTATTGTATAATTTTACCGTGAAATTACATAAAATGTCTGGTAAGAGCTTTTACAGTTTTTCCCTGTATATAGTATGGGAACTTACTGTTAACCTATTTACAAATTTTACAAAGCATTTTTACAATATTTTACCGTTAAAATCACATTCATTTTTTTACAGTGCACTGTACAATTTTGGTCATGATTTGGCCGTCTGAGACAAAGGTTGAGAATCCTAAAATATTCCTCAGATCCCAGGCCAAAATCTGAAGTCTTTGATCACTAGTTTGACATGTTCCCTTGCAGCCGAATAATGACCGTTGTTACCTCTGTCAAAATAATGGCAGTGTCAGGAGATCTGACACAGTCCTCCATTGTGGCTTCTCCTATGACAACCGTCAAATCAAAAACCAAGGAGTGGAGAACCTAATGACGCAATTAGCAAGACACCAACAAACAACCACTTGCTCCATTTTTTCCAGTTTTCTTAAGAGAAGCTACCCACTAAACATTGGACGTCGGATAGACGTGCAGATCATGTCTATATTAGGTCCGTCGGTCCATGACCATTTCTGAACGTCTATTAATCGTCCAAACTAGGTCCACTATTTGGACGTCCAACCATGACCCAACTTGGACGTCATCTTGACGTTCAACATTTGACCTTTGAACTGGGTAATTTTTTTGGACGTCATTTGTACGTCTATAACAGGTGCAGGAAATTTACATGATTAATATGTAATATTTGTTTTATAGGGCCTATCAACATGATTAATACATGAAGAGTTCAGATGCAAAAGCCTCTAAGTGCCATCTGAAATTTTTATCAAGCTTGTATATTTAAGTTCAATAATTTCACTTAAATGGCAATGCAAATTACCTATTAATTGTCATTTAAGTGAAAGTACTTAACTATACAGGCTTTATAAAAATGATCATTCTAGAAGAATTTCAGATGGCACTTCACATACTCTTCACATACAGAAATTTATAAACAAACACGATTTATTATGTGAATGCCTATTTATTTATTCAGGCCATGTTGTTTTTGTTTTTGTTTTTTCTTCATTTTCCTGTTTTTCTTTAACTGGTTTATTTAAAGTAGCCTAATCAAGTTATTTCTTTATGCATACATGTATTTTTGCATGAATCTGTTTATTTATTTGGAAATGCAATTTGTGGGAAATTATAGTTCAGAAAATAATTTCATGGTAGCATATATTAGGCCTATCCTCCTTATTTCTAATTTAAAAGAACCAACAGCAGCTAAAGGACAGGCGAGGACAACTCTCTATCAAGGGCTTTGGACTTCAACCAAAGAGACAAAAAACAGGCAACATCACTGTGATTGGTCGAGGCAGCATGTCATCATAACCCAACCAGTAAACGCCACTCTGATTGGCCGAGGCAACAGGACAGGCATTTCACGTGAGTGTTCAACCATTGCAAAATGACGGCACAGCTTTTCAGCCTGCATCGCTGCACTTATTTTTGAATAAAGATGATGATATTGAATTGTGATTTATTTGTATTTGTATAACTGTAGTGTTGTATGTGGTCCCATGTTTCCAGAGGGTGGAGGACATGTTTTCTGTGCCAGTTAATTTTCCTGTAGCTTTGTTTGGCTCAACCGCTAGTTTCAACAGCAAATGCATTACTTCGTATGCATCTCCAGTTATCACCTGCTGCTGAGACAATCAAATGGAGTTTTTGGAAAATGATCTAGTCCCATTTCAGAAGGTGGCGTACTGTTCCAGATCATTTTGCAAAAATTCCATTTGATTATCTCAGCAGCAGGTGATAAGTGGAGATGCATACGAAGGTGTAATGCATTTCCTGTTGAAACTAGCGGTTGAGCCAAACAAAGCTACAGGAAAATTAACTGGCACAGAAAACATGTCCTCCACCCTCTGGAAACATGGGACCACAGTTATAGAAGTTATAAAAATGACGTCCAAAATAAGTATAAATTTGATTTTGAAAAGACGTCCACAAACGACCACATTTGGACTATAAATAGCAGTGATGCGCGGGTTGATCCAAAATGAGCGGGTGCCTGCGGTCACCCGCGGTTACGAGTCATCCAAAAATATTTTTAATGACATTCGGGTCGCGGTCGGTCGGGTCGTTTGAAATAAAGATGCCAATTAAACCTTTGTAATTTTCAGTTTTACTTACTAAAGGTTTCAGTTTTACTTTCATGGGTATTTGTGAACATTTATTTATGGATATCGTAGCCTCAGTCTTTGGCTTAGCCTACCTGTTTTTGTTCGTCTAAAATGCGTTAATAAATACTTTATTAACATATTCTATCCCTGCATTTTGTGCTTGTGAGAGCTTCAATTGGGCATTCACGTGGCGAAATAGCCTAAGCCTACTAATACAAGTGGGAAATCCTTATTTACCTTTTGAATGTTGAGCGTTATTACCTTTTGAATAAATGCTGACGCGGGACAAAATGCCCAATTTCCCAACACGTTGAACTGAGCAATGCCATTGTACCATTTTAATAGGCTACTTTTAAACGCATATAGCTCATTAATGTCAGTTTTATGTATTTTCTGAGAGGGGGCGGGATTTTTGTTTGGAAAGTCAGGGGAGAGACGCACACTTTGATTAGACTGGATAAACACATGCAGCATCTTAATTGTTAAGAAAATGAAACGAAATAAATGAATAAATCAAGCCTTTATTATAACACTAGGCTATATCATACAGCATTCAGAAAAAGAACAGTTTGAGCTCCTAAGGGCTTTCACACTTTTCCAAAAGTGGGCCTTCTCTCAGTTGACCTGCTGATTAATTCTTCAAGCAGGGTCGAAACATAAACATCGCATTCATCAATAATATGCATCTAGACAGCTGAAATGGAAAATGATGTAAATCTCCGGGCGAGTCTTCTTGCGTGAGTCCAATTTCAACGCGCCTTGACTGCCACACAACCTGACATAAATGACACCTGAGATACAGTGCGACATGGCTTACAGTCAGACAAGAAACAGTCGTAAAGGACTATTATAAATCATAAAGTGTGCACTCGCTCCTTACCAACAAAAATGACTGCAGATCTGAGCAGCATGAGCACTCTGTGAAATATCTCCTTTTGTGTCCCACGTAAAAAAAACAATTGTATGGAACAACAAAGACTGATAAATTGTTATTTTTTGAGAAAAATATTATCCCCAAGTTTTCTTCTTTTTTTTTCCCCCTGTCAAAGAATAACAAGAGCTTATCTGGATGGACACAATGGAACTCCTTTTCAAATAAAAACACAGAGCAAAATCTCGCCTCAAAGACTGTCATCCATCTAATCCTGTTTTAAGCCTCTGAAAGCAGGTCACCCCTCAGACTTGTTACCCAACAGTAAAATCCTTGCAGGAGTTTTCAAGCCTTTATCACCGCTGTCTCAGGAAGCTTCATTCCCCTTGACGTCGCAGCTGTCTGGGACTCGGTCTGCTCCACTTTTGGCTCAAGGTCCTCTCGTGCCTCACCTATGCCAATGTGCCAGTTTTTTCATGAGCTATGGCCTGCCAGCAGGAGAGCATTCGACTCAATCTCAGCCTCTGACTTCCCCCTCAAGGCTGGGGAAGGAATATTATCTCTCCGTCTGTCTGGGAATATATCAGATTGTCTGCGATAGTCGTGGTTATTAGAAGAGGATGATGGAAGGCTGCCGCTGAGTGAATTAAGTTTTAAAGTGGCCCATGAGCTGTAGGCTCCGTGCAACCAAACTTAACACATTCGGGGAGAGTGATGGGGAAGAGCCAAGGCTCAGTGCTGTAACAAAATAGAATTTCTAATGTGGATTTAATTGGGTTTAAATCTGCTGATTTGCAGATTCTTCTCTAGGGGATTTCATGCAAGCATACAGTGAGTTATGGCATCTTTTACTAAACCTTCAGCCCTCATCTCTTTTCAAATTATCTCTGCCTGTGATTCAAGAGAAGCTTCCTTAAAGGTGTAATATGTAAGAATTTTGCAGTAAAATATCCAAAAACCACTAGGCCATCGTTATAGATTTTGTTCACTTGAGTACTTACAATATCCCAGATGTTTCCAACTATTTGTAAATCGTGAGAAAATTGCAATTTTAACCAAGGCTCCGGGACATGTGAGGAGTCGGCTGTCAATTGCGTCATACCCGCGTTACCTTCGGTTTCCGGTTTTACTTTGTAGAAACCATGGAAACACCAAAGATGCTTTAATATTTACATGTTTTAATAGACAAGGGAACAACTGTTTTGATATATTTATAGACAGAAAACTAATTATTGTTATATAGCTCAACACGTTTAGTCTTATTGTTTAAATCTAATTTTCTTGATTTTTTGCGAGTACCATGCTTTACCATTCCTCAGAGAAAAACACTGTTTTGTGAAGTAGCTAACATAGCATAATCAGATGCAGATTTATTTTTAGTAACAGTAATACAGAATTTTCTCCATCATACAATACGTTTTAAAATTAATTCCATGCCATTTATCAACACAAGACATCCAGCATTTAATATGATATTCTTAAATCGATCTATCTTACTGCAGTGTGTAACAGTGACTCACAGCAGCCGTCGAGCGAACGCACAGAGTAACGTTATAACATCATTTTCAACACACTCAAATGTATCTAATATGATAAACAGAGCTGCGTTACCTCATACTCATGACCGGAAAAGCAGAAGCGGTGCCGGCGACTGTGGCATAATAAAAGTCCCGCTGCTTGTGAGGCGTGTGTTGCGTAATCGCTCCAGCTCCTCGTTCAGCTCCCAAAACACTCAGTCCTGCTCTGCTTCATATTACAGTAACGTTAATAATCGCATCCATGAACATGATTTCTTCCCGACTCCAATCCCTATTCTTTTGCGCCGTCCGCTGAGTTAAAGACTACATGTCCCAAGATTCTGCGCTCAAACTTGCCGTCATCAAGCTACACCTTTGTTTTGAATAGGCCTCTAGTGACCTCTAGTGGACAGAAAATATTACATATTCACGGACAGAATTCACCTGTCAAGAATATGTTTGGGTCATATTTCCCATAAAGAAAAAAACAATCAAGAGTAGTAATTTTAAAAGCAGTACTATCAAATATAAAAATATTAAATATATATATATATATATATATATATATATATGTCCTCTCAATTATGATTTGATGTAATTAGAAAAAAAAATGTGCATAAGTTAAAAGCAAGCCTAGTTTTGCTGTAAATGGGCACACAGTTACAACTTACGCGCAGCTAATTTATTATTATTATTATTTTGTGAGTTGAAAACCGTGAAACTTTTTTTTTTTCCCGGTATTCTTTGATGAATTAGGTTCAAAATACAGCATTTTTTTTAATTAAAAAAAAAAACAAAACAAACAAAAACAAACAAAAAACTTAGAAATAACTTACTGACCTGAAACTATTGAACCGTATATATCATGGTAGAATTTATTTTTTTCAGTGACCCAGACATTTTCTTTGTGAGTGAGTTCAATATTATATATTCCTTTTGTATTTATTTATTTATTTTTCTTTTGTGATGTTGAGCTCCACTGGGAGGGGAATAAGAGTGGTGTGCTCCACTGATGCAAAAGACTACAAATCTCCTGTCTCTGGAGGCAATGTGAGGGACTAATAGGCCTAATCCTCTATTAATCCATAAACCGTTGCCCAATGTATAAATGCTGTTTGGATTCTACATACATGAAATGATAGATAGATAGAGGCTCTGTTTCAAACCCTAGTGAGCTGCTTAATATAATACAGTTTTTTTCAATTGCTAACAAGCGTTTAGCAATACTTAAAGTACTTTTTCTAAACTCTTAACACAGCAACACACAAACATCACACAATTAGCCAAATAGTTAATTTTCTACCCAAAACCATATTTTGTTAAATAAACACAAACTCTGCATTTCAAAATGCTAAAAACCTTTTTCAGCATATACTAACTCTATCAAAACACAGCAAACCTGATTCAAAATCGAGTCGTTCTGTCAAAACATAGCACTGGTTTTCTATTCAACATGAACATATAGTCAATCAAAGTGCAATGACTGTCAAAATACTAACAGTTGATGGCATTATGAAAACTGCATTACTTGTCATGTTTCGGTTCTAACTGGAGAAAATATGAAATCCATTGTTTTTATAATTCAGTTTCCTTTTACTACAGTAATAGTATAATGCATGTAAGCCATTCTACATGTTTGGTTGAGTGTTGAATGTGTGCATTCTTGGCAACAGAAGTGAGTCATTATTTTATAGAATGTACAGTAGAAAAAGAGAAGAAGAAAGTAACAGAATTGCTCAGGGCAGCTACTGGTCAGATGAGTCCCCAGTGCAGGACTTCAGTGCCCCCTTGGTTGAAATCTCTTTCTGGGGGTGGGGGTGTGGTGTTGATGTTGCCCCCATAGAGGGTGGGATGGTGTCCCCTTGGTAGTTAGTGCCCTACGCAGACCACATATTCTGCATATATGGAACAGTGGTAGTGGAATCGTTGAGGTAAAAGCTTTACATGAAACTTTTACTGAAATGAAAACATGAAATTGCTGCCATTGATCAACAACAAATCCAACATACATGGTCTTTGGTGATTATGGAAGCTTTGTTTCCTCCACAGAATAAAAAAAGTATAAAAGGTAATTGTGACTTTTTATCTCACAATTCTATTTTTTTTTTTTTTTTTTTTTTTTTTTTTTTTTGCAATTGTGAATATACATCTCACAATTCTGACTTTTTCCCCTCAGAATTGTGATATGTAAACTGTAGGAATTGAGTTTAAAAAGTCAGAATTGTGAGATAAAAAGACATAATTACCTTTTTAATTTTCTATTCATGGCAGAAATAATCTTTCATAGGTTCCACGTGTAAGTGAAAAAAACAGAGATGCACAGTCCAGCACACATTCTTCCTCCTCTCCCATACCTCTTCTTCTCACTTGTCCTGATCCAACTTCTCCTTTCCTCCTTCATCTATTCTTCTCCCTTACCCAGATATTATTTTCTTTCTGCTCCTCTGTGTTGTTCTTCATCCACACTGAACAAATCCGATTCAAAGAGTCCTATTTTACTGTGTATGTCCATGTAATGGAAAGAACTTCAACACCTGACTATGCTTCCAACTGAGATTGGAATCTGCTATTTCTCAATATTTCAGTGATCTGCTAATTACAAATGCTTATCAGTTGTTTCAGTATTTGTTTTATATATTTTTTTTTCAATACTTTTGAGCTGCTGTTGTTGCAGAATTAGAGGTTTTATCCTATATTTAAAGATTGGAACATTGGGTCTTCATTTCTGACTTGCTGTGTTTAGGCATTTGCAAATAAGATGAGAAAGATCCATGATTTTGGTATGAGGTAAGCTTATATGAAAAGAAAATTTAAGCATTTAAGAAATGTGTTAATTGACTGCATTTTGTGTGAAAACGACATGAATTGTGTTAATGGTATGGTCACAACAGACGGATGTTCTGCTAAATGTGTTTAGAGTTTTGAAAATGTGACTACAGAATGGACAAAAGTATGTTAGCAATTGAAAAAAACTGTAGTAAACAAAATAGTGGTGCTACTTTTTTCTTTAGCTGTTTTCAAAACAGTGTTTCTTTTCTAGTATCAGTCTATTTTATCCAACTAATACTGGTGTAGCATAAATAAATGCAAAATCACCTTTTTTTTTTTGGTCACATTTTATTGCTTTACAAATGAGTGAACATAAAGTCGTGTTCAGGTGTGGACTTGGATGCATATGGAGGACCAGGACTTGTCCCGGTGGGCCGGTTGGGTTGTCAAAACCACATTTATATACAGTTTGCATTATTTGGGTATCCAGTCACTACCTACTTGTCTAGTTTCTTTCCAATCACCATCAAATCAGTGCAAAAAAAAAAAAAAAAGTTTTTATTATGTTAGCATATTACTTCATGTAAAACTGAAAATATTGTGTGTGTAATGACTGTTTTATTTATTTATATATTGATTGATAGATTGGTAATGCCATATAATTATTTAATTTGCATCGATATCTAACACATTTTAAGCCATGCAGAATAATGAATGTTGTTATGTAGGAATCAAGGACGAACCAGACAAACTAATCTTTCAGATGATTCTTTCAAACCATAACTCCATACAAACTCATCTCAACACTCATTTTTCAGCTCCATTTAGGCTACAAAACACCCACCTGCTAAGTACGTTTATGGCCATGCTTACTTCCTGGAAGAGAGGTGTCAAATTTAAGCAATTTGGGTGACAAAATGGGTGAAAAGAGAACACAACTTGAGCCACAAGAAGATAAAGAGACTTTGATCTCCAGATCAAGAGAGACATTGCAGGCCTATTTCTGAGTGACACAGTTGAAATCCACAAAAAACAGATTGTTTTTACAATAAACTGCATCAAGTTGTTCCAAAACAATTCTAAATGGACTTATCAAACATCATTCCACTGCATAATTCCATATCATGTCTACACATTCTACATGTGACCAGTTATGCTTAGAACACTTACAATTCATGTAAATGTGATAACTTTTGAATGATTGAAAGTGTACCTTCTTTGGAATAAATTGAAATCTCTATTTATAATTCATTGTGTGGCTTGAATGAAATCTGTGTAAAATAGATTGTATTCTTTTTATAGAAATTATGTATAAACTATTATCTGCCGAGAGCGGGAATTGAGGAAAACATGAGATAACATTTAGTTTATGATTGGGGAGAAGAAAAGCCACCTTTGACACAAAGGCGATACCTGATTGGTCAGAACTCCTCAGAGAGTTTGGACAAACACTTGCGTTTAAATAATCAGATCAGAATGACAAAATTCAGTATAATATGGCTTAAGACTCAACTTTAAACTCCAGCCACGACAAAAGGCATGACCAGCACGCCCGAACGTGATTGGCTTTTCCACGACAAACCAGCAAACCTGGAAAACTCTTTTCTCCAAGCCAAGGACGCTGACAAGGGAATCCGCATTCAAAGACACGAACGACAAGCAAGTACCTGCAGATTCTATAGCTGAACTGGTGCATTAAATTAATGATTCATGGTGCGTTCAGGTCAGGTCTTATGAAGTGCATATTTTGCTAGAAATCATGCTCATCAATTCATTCTCTCTTAAAACTATTTCTCTCTCATTTCCTTTCTTTCTGCAACTTGTATGAATGTGTGTGTTTGTGTTAGATATTAGTTTGTGTTAGATCAATAAAGTCTCCTGTAAATTTTTAAAAAGAAGTGTCTTGTGGTATGTGCTTAAGAATCTATGTTACTGCGATCTATGTTACCTTGCTAATAAATAGTGCTTTCACGATAGTTGGATATTCATATCTGCTACAAGAGCTTATTACGGCCCCAGCAAATGAACGCTGGACGATTCAGTTGTTCGGTCGTAAACAAAGTCAATCTTTTTAAAATTTGCTAAAAAACTTAAAGGTGCTCTAAGCGATCCTGGGTGGAGTAACTTCCCGTTGACGTTTGAGCTAGCTAGACCCTCCCTCCTCCTCCTCCTCCCCTCCGTGCTTCCTGAAACAGTCATGAACGCACATTTAAAATCATTCTTGTCAGTTATTGGCTGGAGCGTGTTTATTATGATTCGTGGTCCAGACTGCACCAGTTTGTTTTTGTTGCCGTTTTCAGAGCTTGTGGCGACTACAGAGACTGCGTTTTTTTTACAGTGTGTTCAGGGAACAGGCAGCTAGCGGATAGTGAGGAGATGTTTGCTGTATGTGACAAAAAATGTTTTGGCCTAAAAACGGGTGACATCACTTAGAGCACCTTTAATTAATTAATTATTTCACTTGAGCTGATTCGCTTACAGTTATATTGTTGTCACAATTGCCCTGAACAGGAACACATCCACATCTGATTTCACCAGTTCTAAATATCTATCAATCTACTGTTTATACTTTTTTTCTCAGGTAAGATGAGGCACTAATGAGAAGGGAGACCAAACCACTCTTAAAAAAAAAAATTCAACTGGTTCAAAAATCTAAAACTCTTACTTCATAATTCAGTTACAGTTCAGTCAATATTCACTTTTGTTCTTGGAACTCACATTGTTACGGGTGATTTTGTATCTTTGTGTGGGTTTTACACGTGTTTAGTTTAGCTGTAGCATGACACGTGGCATTTTACATCTATTCTTGAAACTGAAAAAAAAAAAAAAACTATATATAAATATATATATATATAGCCTAGTTAAATATTGATGTTTACCCCTGTGTGTTCATATGATCTGCATTATATATGGACTATAATTTTATACTCACTAAAAAAAAGACATTGAAATCCTTGCTTTTATGAGCTTGATGTAGTAATGTGCTTCAACAAGAACATAGGGGTGTACAAACATGTTCCACACAAGAAGTGGGCCTTTCTGTTTGTTTAAGCTGTAATTTTATGATAAATCATTATGTTTAAAATATACATTCTATACATTATTTGTCAAATTACATTTAGCTATATATGTACAGTGATGAAATGAATTGTATTGAATGTACACTTGAAGAGTTCAGATGCAAAAAGTCCATCTGACATGTTTTCTTTTAAATGAGCATTTTATCAGGCTCCTGTGTTTAGGTTCAATAATTTCACTTTAATGGCAATGAAAAGGTTATTAGTCAGTTATTGAAATGCCTTATTTTAAAAAATATCGCTTTATTCATTTCATCGGTATTTAACAAATTTGACTGTCTTTTGCTGCAAAACCAGCTCCATGTGTGCTTTTTTTTTTTTTTACAAAAACCTCTCTTTGGACAACAAGACATATCTAAATGTCTGTTTCTGTCAGTTTTACAGCAGCACTTGTTACTCGTGAAATCCTGTCATTGCTATTGTAATGATGGACAAAACATGATCAAAATTTACCGGCTCATACACACACCGTCATTCATCTTGAAATCATATGATTCAATTCACGTCTTCCAGTTGGTTCTTCTGTGGATTTAGTGGTTTTCCTTCCCCCAGCAATTGATTTCCCCTTTTTACCTTGTTAAGCTTGTTATCCTCTGTGTATACCCCAGTGTTTCCTTTGTTCATTGTCAGTTGTTGTCCTTCCATGTATGTCATGATGTGATAGTTATCGGTTTGATCTCTGTGTTTCTCTGCATTCCTTTGTTGTTTCCTTCATCATTTATATCATAAAGTCAACCTGCTTTTCCTTGATTTCTGAGTCTGCTTGCACTTCACAGTAAAGAATACAATAGGGCTAAAGAAAAACCTTAAAGAACATGTGCTTTCAATACACCCATATGGTTACAAAAAAAAAAAGAACATTGATGGAGCACATTTTGTTGGAAAATAAATCATAAAAGTAGTTTGTTTCATTTAAAAATCATATAAGTGTGTGAGGTGACGAGGGCGGTAACATGACACATGGGGTAAAAGACTCACCAGCATGGGGCAAAAGGCACCCAGGATGTAATACTTGTTCAATACTTGTTCACTCAAGCAAAGTTTGTTCTATTTTCTGTTTATTTTGATAAATAATTTATTTTTGTTCAGTAAATACACTGTTGTCATTAAAATGTTCATTTTGAAATTGCAGAATTAAAAAAATTATAATTTAAAGGTGCCATCGAATGAAAAATTGAATTTACCTCGGCATAGATGAATAACAAGAGTTCACCAATGGAAACACCATTGTTTCCTCCTTATGTAAATCTCATTTGTTTAAAAGACCTCCGAAGAATCTCAACATAACACCAACTGTTACGTAACAGTCGGGATCATTAATATGTACGCCCCCATATTTGCATATGCCAGCCCATGTTCAAGCATTAGACAAGGGCAAAACGTCTGGATCTGTGCACAGCTGAATCATCAGACTAGGTAAGCAAGCAAGAACAACAGCGAAAAATGGCAGATGGAGCAATAATAACTGACATGATCCATGATAACATGATATTTTTAGTGATATTTGTAAATTGTCTTTCTAAATGTTTCGTTAGCATGTTGCTAATGTACTGTTAAATGTGGTTAAAGTTACCATCGTTTCTTACTGTATTCACGGAGACAAGAGCCGTCGCTATTTTCATTATTAAACACTTGCAGTCTGTATAATTCATAAACACAACTTCATTCTTTATAAATCTCTCCAACAGTGTGTAATGTTAGCTTTAGCCATGGAGCACCATCAAACTCATTCAGAATCAAATGTAAACATCCAAATAAATACTATACTTACAGGAATCGATGCATGCATGCAGCATGAATGACGAACACGAATGATGAACATGAATGAGATCCATTTTGAGGGCCTCAATCTTGTTAAAGCTGGTTCTAGAGCACCTTTAAACAATTGAGAAATTCTTTGAAATTTCAAATTTTACAACAATTACATTAATTTACAAAAATGTAAAATCATGGAATCAGCTTCCGGGTCAAAATGAACCCAAACATGGAATGTGTAACAATTAAGTTTAAAAGGTTATACCTCTTAAATGTTTTTGTTTTGTTTTGTTTTTTAATCTGAAAAAAGTGTATTTTGAAAGTCTGACAATTCCCACAGTTTAATTTTTATACTAAAGTTTTTAGAAATATTTACTTCTTCTGGGTAAAAATTGACCTGAATGCACTAGAAGGGTTCAAGGTGAGCCCATGACAGTCTAGCCATGTCATGTCAACAAATGGAAAAGTCAGTCATCTCTTGATTACCATGTCAATTCTTGCACATTTAACTCCAACAGTAGGGGTGCTGTTTACCCCAAATACCATACTTTTATGGTTATTGAAAACTGTTGATTTAATTACTTTAATTAATTATCTAACTAAAAATCATTAACCTTTGACTTTTGTCTCAAAAATATATTTGGTGATTTTATTACATTCTCATTTGTTACACAAATCTACATTTTAGCATTTTAGTGAAAAAAAACATTAAATACTAGATCAAATTAGCACAGAATAAACTTTGCATTGCTGCCCGTGATCGTGTCAAATATTAGCTACATTTATGTTTAGGAAAGTGTTGTGGTAGGTTGTGTGTTTTGGAGGAGAAAAAAAATCAAATGTTCTTTTTATCCAATACACCTTCAGCTCTGTTGTAAAGCTGAAAGATTTGATGATGATGAAAATCCTCAATCCTGATGCACATGTTGCTTCTTGTATTGTTGGACTGTAAGGGATAGTCTGTGTTTCTGTGTTCTTTGTTTGTTTGGGTGGGTTTTCACATAGTTCCCTTTCGAGGGAACTCACGCTGCGTCCGATAGGAACGCTTTGGGAACACCTCCAGCGTGATAGCGTCTGATGCACGACTGTCAACTAGTCCAATGGCGAGAGTGAACGTCACGGGCGGGTGACGTCACGACCAGGAAAGGATAAATACACATCCGGTGCAACCGGCTTCAGCTTTTCTGCCTCAGCAAAAGCACTCTATGTGAAACTGTCTCTGTCTATTTATTGTTGTCTGTCCCGTTATCATACAGCACAATATCACAGTTATGGCGAACACACAAGCATTTAAACCGTGTGCTCCTCCCTGCCCTCGTTTTCTCACGGGTGGGGATACACACGATTTGTGCGTTATGTGTTTGGGAGCGGAGCATGCTCTTTCAGCCTTCGAGGGGGCTGAATGCGAGCATTGTGAAAAACTTCCCCTGAGGACGCTCCGCTCCCGCCTCGCACTTTTCGAGGAAAGTGCGCAGGCAAGCGTTCCCCACGGCTCTGGACCCGCTGCTGCCGAGGCAGCGCGGAGAAAGATGTCGTGGGGCTCGCAGATGGATCTGTCAGCGGGGCTTGAGACGAGCACGAGTGCTTTTTCTCAGCCTTCACCTGGCAGATCCCGCGCCCCCTCTCTGGTGTCGGAAGCCCGCCCCGCGGCTTCTTCCGCCCAGGGAGAGGGCTCGTCGCATCAGCACTCTAGTTCTGAGGAATTAGACGTGCTGAGCGTCGATATGGGGGAAGATGACTCGCCATCACTTTCCCCTGAGTACGAGGAGCTGGTGGATGTGCTTTCTCGTGCTGTGTCTAAATTAAACATCGAGTGGCCAGCCGAGAATTTTGGCGCTCGTCCAAAAAGCAAACTGGACGAGCGTTTTCTGTCATCAAACAAAGCACTTCCACCACGGGGCCTTCCCTTTTTCCCTGATTTGCATGATGAGATATCTAGAACTTGGAAAAAGCCATATTCATCACGTCTTTTCAGCCCTCATGTGAAGCACTACTCCAATATAAGAGGGCTGAAAGAGCATGGTTATGGGGCGATGCCCCGGGTTGAACAGACACTTGCGAGTTATCTGTCCCCGGGTTCAGCATCGTCCCTGAAGGCCCCCACGCTTCCCACTAAACCACTAAAAGCTACATCAGGGTTAGTGGGAAAAGCGTATACGGCAGCAGGTCAGGCTGGTGCGTGCTTGCATACTATGGCTATTTTGCAAGCGTACCAAGCAGACCTGTTGAAGGATTTGGATGGTGGGGAGGGGATTGGCCCGGACGCTGTTCGAGAACTTCGTCGAGCCACAGATCTGTCTCTAAGAGCCACCAAGGAGACCGCCAGAGCTGTTGGGCGGTCTATGTCAGCCTTGGTGGCGACAGAGAGGCACCTGTGGCTTAATCTGTCTGATTTAAAGGATAAAGACAGGGCCTTTCTCCTCGACGCTCCGCTTGTACCATCTGGCCTGTTCGGCGACGCAGTCACTTCTGTCGTCGACAGGTTCCAGGAAGCTAAAAAGCAGGCGGAGGCGTTTAAAAAGTATCTTCCACGCCGCCATCCACCTTCTGGGGCTGCTGGGCGTGAGCAGTCCCAGCCGTATAGCTCCTCGTATCGAGTGCAGCAGAAAGAGAGTGTCGCCTCTCGAGCTCCACCCCAAAGACACGGTGGGCCGGGACGGCACTCTCAGCCCAAGCCTTCCAAGCCGAAGACAGACCTGAGGGTTTTGCTTCAGGCGAAGAAGGCTGGGCAGAAGAAGTCCTGACGCCAGTGGCGTCAGACTTCTGAGGGCAGCCCCACACGTAGTGGTGCGGTACACACCTCAGTATACGGTGCCCGTTCCACCTCGTGGCCCTCAGGGGGCCGTTCTGCCAACCCCGCCACCTTTGGTGCTTCGGGGCGCAGCGGCTCCCACCGAATTAGTGACGCAGTGTTCAGAACATCAACACGACACTGCGTCACATCCTCTGAGGAGAATAAATTTACATCAAAAATGTGCTGTGAACGAAAACACCAGAGGCCAGCCTCGAGAGGCTGGTTCCCTTAGTAGATTTTCTGGTAGAGTGGAAATCTCTTCAAAATATCTCACGTTGGGTCCTGCAAATTATAGAGAAAGGTTACAAAATCCAGTTTTGGTGCCGTCCACCTCTATTCAAAGGAGTGCTGCATACGTCAGTGCTTCCTCAGCAGGCTTTGGTGTTGGAACAAGAAATAAAAACCTTATTAGCAAAGGAGGCTATAGAGAGGGTTCCGGTTGCCGACAGGGAGTCGGGGTTTTACAGACGGTATTTCTTGGTTCCAAAAAAGGATGGGGGATTGCGCCCTATTTTAGATCTATGTCATCTGAATTGAGCAGTTCAAAAGCTAAAATTCAAGATGCTGACGTTAAGTCAAATCGTGACTCAAATCAAATCCGAGTATTGGTTTGTCACAATAGATCTCAAGGACGCATACTTCCATATCTCCATCCTTCCACAGCACAGGAAGTTCCTGAGGTTTGCTTTCGGGGGCGAAGCATACCAATTTCGGGTTCTTCCATTCGGCCTAGCTCTCTCACCCCGCACATTCACAAAATGTGTAGATGCAGCTCTGGCCCCGCTCAGGCTGCAAGGCATACGCATCCTGAATTATATCGACGACTGGTTGATTTTGGCACAGTCAGAGGAGATGGCGGTTCGGCATCGAGATGTCGTTCTCGCACACATTCGGAAATTGGGGTTGAGACTGAATGCCAAGAAAAGCGTGCTTACTCCACAACAGAGGACCACTTTTCTTGGCGTGGTTTGGGATTCAGTGACAATGCGAGCATGTCTCTCTCCAGCTCGCATCACTGCTATTCTATCAGCCGTAAAAGAATTGAAGCTAGGCCAGTCACGCACTGTAAGGCAGTTTCAGAGACTGTTGGGTCTGATGGCAGCAGCGTCCAACGTGATACCTTTTGGCCTGCTGTACATAAGACCCTTACAGTGGTGGCTCAGGACCAAAGGGTTTTCCCCGAGGGGCAACCCACTTCGTATGATCAAGATCACGCGGCGCTGTCTCCACGCCTTGATCATATGGAAGAAGAATTGGTTCCTGTCCCAGGGCCCTGTGTTAGGAGCTCGATGTCGTCGTGTCACTTTGACGACGGACGCTTCTCTCACAGGCTGGGGAGCGGTAATGGAAGGCCGCTCAGCTCAGGGTCTGTGGAAGAGTCATCAGCTCTCGTGGCACATAAATTGCCTGGAGATGATGGCAGTTTTCAATGCGTTGAAGTTCTTCCTTCCAGACCTGAGGGGCCATCATGTGCTAGTCAGAACAGACAACACATCGGTGGTCTCGTATATAAATCGGCAGGGGGGTCTGCGGTCGCGCCCATTATACAAACTGGCGCAACAGATCCTCCTGTGGTCTCTGGGGAAGATGCTCTCCTTGAGAGCTATCTATATTCCAGGGATTCAGAATATTGGAGCAGACACTCTGTCGAGGCAGGGGCTGAGGCCAGGGGAATGGAGACTTCACCCGGAGGTGGTGAAGCTCATATGGGAGATTTATGGCCAAGCGGAAGTGGATCTGTTCGCGTCTCAGGATACGACGCACTGTCCACTTTGGTTCTCCCTCACACATCCAGCTCCTCTGGGGCTGGATGCTATGGTACAGACGTGGCCGAGGCTGCATCTGTATGCATCTCCCCCAGTTGTTTTGCTCCCAGGAGTTCTGGAGAAAGTTCGCCAGGAAGGGATAAGTCTATTGCTAGTAGCACCTCACTGGCCGAGCCGCATATGGTTTTCGGACCTGATAGCTCTTCTCGATGGCTCACCTTGGAAGATTCCGATCAGGAGGGACCTCCTGTCTCAGGCGGGGGCACGATTCTGCATCCCCGTCCAGAAATGTGGAATCTGTGGGTTTGGCCTCTGAGGGGCCAAGCTCATAGAAGCTGGTCTCTCAACTGAGGTTGTAGAGACCATTCTTCAGTCCAGAGCTCCTTCCACGAGGAAACTATACGCCTTGAAGTGGAAACTGTTCACTTCCTGGTGTCAAGAACGACAGTTGGATCCAGTCTACTGCCCGATTGGTTCAGTGCTTGAGTTCCTACAGTGCCGTTTCTCATCTGGGTTAACCCCATTTACACTTAAAGTTTATGTTTCGACTATATCTGCTTACCATGCCCATGTGGATGGTACTACTGTTGGGAAGAACCCATTAGTCATTCGTTTCCTCCGTGGCACCCAGAGGCTGAGGCCTGCGATGCGCACGAGGGTCCCTGCTTGGGATTTGGCTATTGTGTTAGAAGGCCTATCTACAGCTCCATTTGAGCCTATTGAGTCAGTCTCAGATAAGTTCCTGACACTTAAGACTGTCTTCCTTCTCGCCATATCATCTCTTAAAAGAGTAGGAGACCTTCAGGCCCTTTCAGTGTCCCCGACCTGTCTTGAGTTTGCTCCGGGGATGGTCAAAGCCTTCCTTTACCCCAAACCTGGATATATTCCGAAGGTTTTGACTAATGTTCCAAGGCCTATTGTGTTGCAAGCCTTTTGTCCTCCTCCATTCATTACACCAGACCAGGAGAAGTCGAATCTGCTGTGTCCAGTGCGAGCATTGGACACATATGTCCACAGAACTGCCCTGTGGAGGAAAGCAGATCAGTTATTTGTGTGCTTTGGACCACATAACAGAGATCGTTCGGCATCTAAACACACGGTAAGCAAGTGGATAGTCGAGGCTATTTCACTTGCTTACGAGGTCTCTGGCCAGCAGTGTCCATTAGCTGTCAAAGCACATTCGACTAGGAGTATGGCGGCCTCCAAGGCCTTAATCTCGGGGGTTTCCCTCAAAGAGATCTGCGACGCGGCCGGTTGGTCCTCGCCACTCACTTTTGTAAGGTATTATGACCTTGACCTGGACGCAGCTCCAGGATCATTTTGCTGTCTTAAGTGTGCCAGAGTTTCACACAGACAGGTATTTGTGATTATGGCGTTTTGGTATATCGTTCCCAAAGCGTTCCTATCGGACGCAGCGCGAGTTCCCTCGAAAGGGAACGTCTCAGGTTACGTATGTAACCATAGTTCCCTGAGATAGGGAACGAGACGCTGTATCCGATAGGAACGCTTTGGGAACGCCTCCAGCGTGATAGCGTCTGATGCACGACTGTCAACTAGTCCAATGGCGAGAGTGAACGTCACGGGCGGGTGACGTCACGACCAGGAAAGGATAAATACACATCCGGTGCAACCGGCTTCAGCAAAATACTGCCGAGGCAAAACGATCACAGGGATGCAGGGAGTATAGCAACGCGACGCAGCGTCTCGTTCCCTATCTCAGGGAACTATGGTTACATACGTAACCTGAGACGTTCAGTTTGCTGTGTTTCAGTTAGGTACTATGGTTCTCATTGTTTGATTATTATTTGCACCTGTTGTTTATTTCATTGATTAGTTTGGTCTGTGTATTTAAGCTCTGTTTCTTTCAGATGATTGTCAGTTCTTGTTATTATATAGTGGTTGTTCTGAGTGTTTTTTTAGTTCTGTTTAATAAATATTTACACTGAGTGCATTTACATGCACGTTCTTAAGCCGATTATAGTTAATAAGCTGACAACAAACGTGGTCATGTAAACGTGGTAATCCGTTTTCTTTTATTGGAGTAAGGTCATAAATGGCTTAACCATAAACTGGTTGGATCAGGTAGTTTTTTTCCTCTCACCCCGATTTTGCGCTGCATGTAAACACATTAACCTGCTTTCTGTCGGCTTATTGAAGTGCATGTGATCCGTGACAGAAACGCATCCTTATTGCAGATTTAAATGCATCCAGACAGAGCGAGCGTTTTGCAGGAAAGGAAGAAGCAAATATATCGCAAATGCACTCTTTCAAGACCCAAAAAATTGTAAAAATGTGTTCTCATCTTTCCTGCAGCAGAAGTGGTTCAGTCAAAATGTTGCATCTGTAACTGCATGAGAGAATATATGAGCCGTAAGTTTCTCAATGACATGTTGCAAGCTTTATTTAACATCACAAATGCCAAAACATATGAAATACTTAGAGTCAGATACAGAAATTATTATTTTTTGACGATACTACAGGGAAATAACCTGATTTATTAATAAAGTCATGTAAACGCGGTTTACTTGCATTGTCAGTTTACTGGTTTGCATGTAAACGGAGCCACGGGTACAACTGCAGCGACAGACCATCCTGAGCCCACCGCAGTTGCGGAGCTGGAGCCCACCACAATGCAGTGCCAGTAACGAAAACTGAGCTGAAGATTGTCCCTGACGGTTTTTGACCGTTCAAGTGCAAAAAGACACAAAAGAGCAAAATTCAGTACTTTTCAGGGATTGACACACTTTTCATTGAGGTACTATTATAGTTTTCGTTTAAAAATTTTATTAGATTTGATTTTTTAAAATCAAATCTAATAAAAATGTGATTTTTAGTTTTTTTTTTTTTAGTTTGTTTGTTTTACTGCTTTCATTGTAATTTTAGTGTTTGTCTTTTAGTTTTTGCTTTTAAATATCTATAAGTTTTTATTTCTGTTTGTTATTTTAATACCTCAGGTTAAGCTAAAGCTTAGAAACTAGATGAAATAAAATAAGTTTACATTTTTATATATTTATTTTTTATTTCAGTTAACGTTTATGTCAAGTAATTAATATTTCTTTGGTTTTAGGTTTAGTTAACTATAATAACCCTCATAGGCCTACTTGTAAAATATATTGAATAATGTGTCCAATAATGTTCTTAGTCTTTCCTTCCTGTGACATAGTAGTTTACTATGAATTCAATATAAATTAAATTAAATGCAGTTTATTGTGTAAACAAATAACAATAATGACCAGGAAAAAATAATAATTATAAACCATCCCGAAATACACCGTGACTCTTATTCTGAAATGTCTGCAGTATGCACTGTAGCAGGCTGCTCATGAGGGTGATAGAATATGCATTCTTACAACCGCCTAAAACATACTACCATATAAACATCGTGTAGTAAACATTGCCATAATTCATCAACATTAGCTTATAAGCAATAGCATGGCATAAATGTGCGCTATTCATTAACTGTGAAGCCGTCTGAAGTGCTGCTGCTGCTGCTGCACGAGCCTGTAGAGCGCGCAACAGCGCCGCCTTTCCCGCGGTTAGATCAGCACGTTACACTTCAAATGTGCGCATCTTCCACACAGCAGTCCTGACTGGATATCTTCCCAAATTGTCCCGCTCTTTCATTTTCGTCTCGTTTTTATTTGTTGACGAAAATTAGAGTAGATTTTAGTCATAGTTTTAGTCATTCAAAACCCATTTTTTATTTAGTCATCGTCTTGTTTTCGTCCGTGAAAAAAATGTCTGGTTTGCATGGTTTTGCAAAAAAAAAAAAAAAAAAATGTCGTTGACGAAAATTATGACGAAAATTATTTGTCAACGAAATTAACACTGCCATCAACAATGCCAGTCTCTGAGGGAATACTGGTGGAGTTTGAGGGGATGAAGTGAAGTTTTAGCTGTGTTTTTGTTTTCTCCAGTTGATTGTCAGTTCTCCTTGTAGCAGTTGTTCCGAGTGTTTTTGAGTTCTGTTTAACCTTTTGAGCGGTACCTTTTATTTCTGTGCCCCTGAGAGTACAGTCCCACATAACTGCCAGATTCAAACTGTGCTTTCGCACTTTGGATTTGAGATGGACACGTTTTTTTTTGTTTTTTTTTAAGGTTTCAGATATTTAAAGGTGCCCTAGAATTAAAAATTGAGTTTATATTGGCATAGTTAAATAACAAGAGTTCAGTACATGGAAATGACATACAGTGAGTCACAAACACCATTGTTTCCTCCTTCTTATATAAATCTCACTTGTTTAACCCCTTAAGACCGGATGGAGCGTCGGCGCTCCCATTTGCGTGTGTCTCTCTTTAAAAGCCAATAAAAATTGAATCCATATAGCTAGCACAAAAATTCTTTTTGCATACAAAACCAGAGACTTTAAACTTTCATATCAAGCCTCCAACATGCTTCTGTTGCGTTGTTTTCACCCTCTAATGAGTCTGAGTAATATGCGTTTACAACAAAAGTAGCACAGCCGCTAACTGAATACAAGTATGTATATTTCACGTGCTCATAACTTCATGAAAAATGCACAGATCATAAAAAATTGCACATCAGTATTTAAAGCAGATTCTCAAGATTAAAATGAATCCAAAATCAATATAATATATTGCGTTGATCACAAGATATTACTCACGGAATGATTTAACATACTTGGCTAAAAATGGTCTCTCATCTCTCCGGGATGCAGTGTGTATCCAATGTTCCCGGACCCATCCATGTTCGTTTTCCAACGTGGAATAACACAAAATAGATATCATTTTAAAGCTTAGAATCTCATCTTTTTAATGCATCTAACCATTTTGAAAAACTCCTAACGAGTGTTGAGAAGCACCACTAAACCAGAGTTTACCGCCCGTTGGCGCCACCTGGCTGCGGAAAAAATAAACAACAATTTTTCAAACTATTCTTTATGCTATCACTACGAAATTTGAACCAGATGCAGCTCACATATAGGAGAGCATCACCAAAAAAGAATTTTTTTAGCGATCTTATTGTGTTCCTGAGTTATTCCATGTAAAATAAAAAATAAAAAATATATTTTTAAAAAATTATATATATTTTTTGTCTTTTATCAGCTGTTTCTCAGCAAGAAAATGTCCAAATGTCATGTAATTTATATTTTCTTAAAATTTAAAATGTTTTCTATCAAATGATACTTTCCTTGCTAGAGTTTTGGAGTTATGAGTCTTTACTTTTGTGTGTGTCGCTCAGAAAAAAAAAAAACTCTAAAAAAGCCTTCAGGTCTTAAGGGTTAAAAGACCTCCGAACAACAGGCGAATCTCAACATAACACCGACTGTTACGTAACAGTCGGGGTGTACGCCCCCAATATTTGCATATGCCAGCCCATGTTCGAGGCATTAGACAAGGGCAGCCAGTATTAACGTCTGGATCTGTGCACAGCTGAATCATCAGACTAGGTAAGCAAGCAAGAACAATAGCGAAAAATGGCAGATGGAGCAATAATAACTGACATGATCCATGATATCATGATATTTTTAGTGATATTTGTAAATTGTCTATCTAAATGTTTCATTAGCATGTTGCTAATGTACTGTTAAATGTAGTTAAAGTTACCATCGTTTCTTACTGTATTCACGGAGACGAGACTGTCGTTATTTTCATTTTTTAAACACTTGCAGTCTGTATAATTCATAAACACAATGTCACAGACATGTCAGGTTCCACCTCACTCCCTTACCCACGCACTCAATCACCAGCGTACTAATCACCGCCACCTGAAGACCATCAGCACCATCATTACCACCAGCACTTAAGCCCCACACTCACACACACTCACTAGCTGTGTCCCAATTCAGGGGCCGCGCACTTCGAAGTGCATGAAAAGGGTGGGGTTTTGGAGTGGAGGGTTGCCAGGTCTGCGCAACAAAACCATCCCAGAAGTAGTGTAATCACAGCACAAGTGTAAAAGTATCCCAATCCCAGACATGGCAACAATGAGCCGACCGTCGTTACTTGGCTAGCGGCTGTGTGACAGACAGCTGACAGACAGTTGACGTTTATGTGTGCATTTTAAAGTTTATGACTTTCTATTGGGTTTTGACATGCTTCACTGCCGGCGACGACGGTACACTGGACCAAAATATGTATGGTTAAACTATGTAGACCCTAATGATAGTTTTATATCGTTATCAACTAGTTAACCTTGTTTGTTTTTTTATGTTAGGATTTTATTCAACTGCACTCCATCTCAGTTTTTGTTTATGATGTTCAACCTAAGTTCTGTTGTAAACTGTCTGTTTTATTTACAGACGTGAACATGCGTAAAAAAAAAAAAATTATCGAACAGAAATTATAGTAACAGAAATTACTCTGGCTCATTTACAAAAAAATTACTTTACAAATATAATGTATACAACTTATGCATTTCATTTTTAACTTACATCATAAAAATAAGCTGTACAGAAATCAGGCTGTTTCATTGACAAAGTGACATTCAAATAATAGGCCTATTGATATCGACACATTTTAATGTACCCATTTTACGCACTATTCTGTTCTTGAGAAAAGTGGGGGGAAAGCAGCCTTTGAAGTGCGATTCACCAAGGTGCGAGGAGGGATGACGTAATTCGAGAGCGACTTCAAGTGCACCCTCTCCGTTTCCCAGTGGAATGAAGCGCCGATTTCAAGACACTTCGCGGTCTACACTATCCCACAATTCATTGCGCGCCAGTGACGACAGGAGTTCTGTGTGAATTCACATGAATGTAAGCAATGCCCCGATTTCACCAATATCTAAATCAAATTGTAATATCTGTTTTTCATAAATACAGTATTTGTCACTAAGATGGAGTGCAGTTGAATAAAATCCTAAAGTACTGTATTTTAATTTCAGACTTAAATACAGAATAAATGTATAAATATGAATGTATATATTTTCACAGTTAACATAAATTTAACATAATTTAACATAAAAAAAACAAGGTTAACTATTGCTAAAGATATAAAACTAACATTACATAGTTTAACCATACTTATTTTGGTGTAGTGTCCCATCGTCGCCGGCAGTGAAGCATGTCAAAACCCAATAGAAAGTCATAAACTTTAAAATGCACACATAAACGTCAACTGTCAGCTATCTGTCACACAGCCGCTAGCCATGTAACGACACTCGGCTCATTGTTGCCATGTCTGGGATTGGGATACTTTTACACTTTTGGTATGGTTTTGTTGCGCAGACCTGGCAACCCTCCACTCCAAAACCCCACCCTTTTCATGCACTTCGAAGTGCGCGGCCCCTGAATTGGGACACAGCTACTGTCTGGTCTCGTTTGCACTACAGCTCTTTGTATGCTTACCTCAAGGACTCCAAACGCTATACTTACCTGCCTCCATCGTCTCCATCGTCTCCAGTACTCCTCGTGTTCCTACCTGCCTGTGTGTGTGAGTGTCTCAGTCACCTGTCTCCAACGTCTGCCTCCATCTTCACCTGCAATACAACAAAAGGACAGTATTACCTTCTCATTCATCTCCAAGAACTGCATTCTCTTCATTCACTTACCTGTTGCTCTGCTGATAACGACAATAAAATACCATTACTGCTTTTATCTCTGCCTCCGGTGTCTCTATCATAACACACAACTTCATTCTTTATAAATCTCTCCAACAGTATGTAATGTTAGCTTTAGCCACAGAGCACTATCAAACTCATTCAGAATCAAATGTAAACATCCAAATAAATACCATACTTACGTGATTAGACATGCTGCATGATGAACACTTTGTAAAGATCCATTTTGAGGGTTATATTAGCTGTGTGAACTTTGTTTATGCACAGTTTAAGGCAAGCGCGAGCTACGTGGGCGGGGAAGCGTGAGCATTTAAAGGGGCCACAGCCTAAATCGGCTCATATTTAATGATGACCCAAAATAGGCAGTTAAAAAAATTAATTAAAAAAAAAAAAAAATCTATGGGGTATTTTGAGCTGAAACTTCACAGACACATTCAGGGGGACACCTTAAACTTATATTACATCTTTTAAAAAGACGTTCTACGGCACCTTTAAATATATAAGCACCAGTAAAACAATAGATTTACAGTAAAATACACACTGTGACATCAGACATCAGTGGGAGCAACAATAACTATCCATTCAAATATAATTTGCTGACATTTATTCATATCAGACACACATAGTGGGCCTAAGTAACTATAAAGTTTACTCTATTATTCTTCCAGTTCACCCGCCACTTACTTGCATGTATTTCGAGAGAAACTGATGAATTCACATGCTGTAAATCTGACTGGCAGGACTCTGAAATGTGATGCAAACTAAGATGACGGTGCCCATCTTGCATTATAGATCAAGATAAAGATCATTTATGAAGGTTTTCAAATGATAAAACACACTCACACATATTTGAGAATCGGAATATCAGATAGTTGCTGACATGGTAAGCGAGTTTGTGAATATTTGAAATAAAAAAGGAAAAACTAAATAATAGCGATACATAGCCATTTTTCTCACCTTTATTGCAACCGTTTGCTGACATGGAGAGGTAAGGGAGTTAATTATTGTGTAGAACACTCTCTAAAACTAGCAATGCTAATGCTAGCTAAAGAACAACTGAATGCCCCTTTAACTTAACATGAGTCTAATCTGACACAATCATTTTCGACTGTATAAGACAACACGGTAGCACTTTATTTTACAGTATGTGTACTTTCCTGGTACATATATAGTAATTATGTTGTACATACAGGTAAAAGAGTGGTAACACAAGGTACTTACCTGACATGTATGTACATGAGAACTAATAAGAAACACTGCTGTACTTTCCAATGGTATACATGGTAACTACTTTGTACCTGTAGACAAGTGTTGGGTAATAACAGGTGCTTACTTATAGTGTCCGTATATGGTAACTAACAGACACATTACTGTACTTACTAATGGTACATACATGGTAAATATTTTGTACTTACAGACAAGTGTGGGTAATAACAAGCACTTATTTATGGTAACTTGTAAGACACATTACTGTACTTACTAATTGTTTAAAATGCTTAAGCTTATTATTGCAAAGGTTAAAGAGCTGGTAATTCCTATGTAATGTTTATGTACAAGGATGCACTTTATTTTACAGTCCTATTTCCATGTACTTATTATGAACGTACTAGTGAATATACCAGTTAGTTAATGCGTAAGTTACACCTGGTAAGAGCTGGTAATTCCTATGTAATATTTATGTACAAGGATGCACTTTATTTTACAGTCCTATTTCCATGTACTTATTATGAACGTACTAGTGAATATACCAGTTAGTTAATGCGTAAGTTACACCTGGTAAGAGATGGTAATTCCTATGTAATATTTATGTACATGGGTTCACTTTATTTTACAGTCCTATTTCCATGTACTTACTCTGAACGTACTAGTGACTATACCAGTTAATTACCAGTATACCAGTTAATGTGTAAGTTACAGCTGGTAAGAGCATACGTAACTTTCAAAGACACAAAACGTACATTTTTGTAAATGAAAAAAATTATTAAAAATAGAACATCAAAACGATATTTTGAGCTGCTAATCCTACACCTACCTTTAAAGTAACCCATAAACATTTATTAAAACTCCGTACTGTTTTAAATAAAAGAATGACAGACAAACAAGCGTAATCACAACAATTTATTTATTGCGAAAATGTTGTACCAAAAGTAGTTCAAATGATGATGAATTGCAGTCGCAGTCCTCTCTGGCGGTAGTTTTTTACAGAGCAGAATATGATGAATCCGGCTTCTCTCCGTGAAGGCGCGCACTCAAATGTAAATCCACTGAAACACGACATGTCGCAATCTGTGACGAAGCAGGTGAGCATAGACATATAATAAACACAGGTGAGAGCCAACGAGCGTTTGATATCAGTGCCGTAAACCATGTCGTAACGCTTCTCGAGGGTGGCGCTACTTTCAAATTAAATTATAACGAGCGCGAGCTTTGACTGTGACGTCGCTGCTGAGAATGAAGATGAAGATTTATGGATAAAGGGCTGAATTTGGATCTGTTCCTTACAAACATATGGATTCTAAAGATATGGAGTACAGCAAACAAATAAAATGGGTGTGATTTGTGAATATATGTTGTGTTTTGATGTATCTTATGGTTGTATTGTCAGTAGAACCACATTTTATGTAAAAATACACACGTATTCTCATGAGATCACGGTAATCCCTATGTAATGTTTATGTACAAGGGTTCACTTTATTTTACAGTCCTATTTCCATGTACTTATTATGAACGTACTAGTGAATATACCAGTTAGTTAATGCGTAAATTACACATTACTTAGGGTGAGGTATAAGCATGGTACAATATACTTCTTGAGTACTGGATGATATACTTTTGCTGTTCAACTTGCCTAATCTTTACAGGACAATAATTCACTTAATAGGAGTATTTTGATGACATACATACAGATCAGTAACACTACTGTACTTGGTATACTCAGTTGTCATGTGTCAAAAGCCTTGCTTAAAAGGACTACTTGATAAGTATTAACACTATGAAGTGCTGTAGCTATAGTTACTGCAGTGTATCATTTTGGTAAGCACATTTGTTTCACAGTAGTTAAGTAAGTGTCTGTTATTTGTGTCCACACTTGTCCGTGAGTACAACATAGTTACCATGTATATACCACAAGTGCCTGTTGTTACCGACAATTGTCCATAAGTACAACATAGTTACCATGTATATACCACTAGTAAGTGCCTGTTGTTACCGACAATTGTCCATAAGTACAACATAGTTACCATGTATATACCACTAGTAAGTGCCTGTTATTACCGACAATTGTCCATAAGTACAACATAGTTACCATGTACATACCATTAGTAAGTACAGTAATGTATCTGTTAGTTACCATATACGGACACTATAAGTAAGCACCTGTTATTACCCGACACTTGTCTGTAGGTACAAAGTAGTTACCATGTATGTACCATTGGAAAGTACAGCAGTGTTTTTATTAGTTCCCATGTACATACATGTCAGGTAAGTAGCCTACCTTGTGTTACCACTCTTTTACCTGTATGTACAACACAATTACGATATATATGTACCAGGAAAGTACACGTGCTGTAAAATAAAGTGCTACCGACAACACCAGTAAAATTGATAACTTTCATACAATATGCACAACAATGCCGCAAATTGATGTGACTGTCTGTAAAGAACCAATAATAGAAGTTCATCTACTAAGTAAGTAATTCCACAATAAAAAGGGTGATTCAGGCAACGTTACAGCTCAAATCATAAGGATATGTCGTAAGAATGCTTACTGACTCAATTATGGTGACAATATTGTTATTATTGTTTTATTTGCTGCAATGATCATTCTATATTATAGAAAGACACAGCATGAGTCCTATATCATCTAATTTGCATTCTTTGCGTATAGACTGCAGGCAGAATGATGTGATTACATGCATGGAAAATGAAAGCACAACATCTTTTTAATACACTTTGCTTTTTACGGTCTCACCGGCCCCAGAACTCAATTAGCGACGTGCATTTGCAGATTGATCTGACCTACAACAGTGGATCTGTATTAAATATTCACATACACACACATGCACACAAAAATCTCTCTGCAGCTGTGCGAGAGCCAGTTTTCACTGAAGTGATTTGCTGGCAGCGAAACTTTAGAAAGCCCTTGGAAATTATAATAAATGGACCACTCGTGAAAATGCTTTTGCAATTTTCTAATTAAAGACAAGTTTTTCTTTTCATTACAAATTATATGGCAAGCATAACAAATTATCATCAATTTCAGAATGTCTTTCTGTTTATTTTCCAAGTATAAATTCAATTTTGAATCCACAATTTCAAAGTGTTCTCAAACCTTCGAACCCCACAGTACAGTTCTCAACATAAATGAGTACACACCCTTTGAAAAGTAACATTTTAAACCATATCTGGTAACACTTAACACTTAAAGGAGTGTGCATAAGACTGACTTGACGCCTTCATAATCAAGACATGGAGGGAGGTTTCATGCATGTTTATGACAACTGTCATTAAATGTCATTTGCTCAATTATGTCAGTTTTAATGACAAAAGATGGCATTGTTTGAGATGTCTGTGTTATGACAACTTGACATGAACCAATAAATTATAACCTGTCAGTGTCTTTGTCATGACAACTTGACATTATTTAGCTTAATGTGTTAACATTACATTAAACTGTCATGCGGTTGGTTTTGAGATTGGCTGTCATGAGGCCATTATAATAGTGTCATGAATATTTTTCTGTTTTTTTTCAATGGTACAAATCAAACTTGTCATTAAAATGTCACTAAGTGTTAATACTCTGTCAAATAATTTTATAACAGCATCATTTAATTTAATTTTTTTTTTTTTTAAAGTTTCCTCCAACAGAAGGTCAGATAACAGACAATTTAAAATTTCTTAAAAAAAGATGACACTGTTATAAAATAATGTTAACACTTTATTTTAGTCTTTTAACTAGTTGCTTATTACTATTAGCATGCATATTACTAGAATATGGACTATTTATTAGTACTTATTAAGCACATATTAATGCTTTATTCTGCATGACCTTATTCTACATTCTTAATCCTACCCAATACATAAACTTTACAATTCACTATTAATAATCAGTAAATTAGTCAAGTCAAGTCACCTTTTGTTTATATAGCGCTTTTTACAATGCAGATTGTGTCAAAGCAGCTTTACAGTGATAACTGGTATATAATTTTGGCTGCACATCAGCTCTTAAAGAAAATAGTGTCAGTATCCATCTTAAGTAAATTCAATATTGATTCATTCCGATGTAAGAATCAATAGTCATTAATTTGAGACTGTCCTCCAAAAAAACAACAACCCTATAGGTCGTTTTTCAAGCACCTTATTATGACCTATATTTACGTTTTGAAGTCATGCGCCCTCTGGTGGGCGTAAAAATACTGACAGTGTTGTGTTACATCTGTCGTCATGAAATGACATATGACTGTCATTACCAATCAAAATGCATGCATTTAAATGCAATGTGTGGACTTTTTACACTATTTCTCCTATTTCCATTTAGCAAACAAATTTTTTATTAACGACTACACCCACCGCATGATCACATGATTGCATATTGTTATTGCAATGCTCTGCCAATTGAGCTATGCGAAACCCGAAACATGACGCAGATAAAAGGAAACAATGCATTAAAATGAAAGTGTCCTGTTGTCGATAGGGGCGCCACTTTAGTAAACGCTCCTATGGGTCGTATTTCAGGAAGTGACAAACGACTCAGTATATGGTCATATTGGTTGGAGAACATGTTGCAATGGTGTCAATGCAGGCAGAGCAAAACACTGTTGAATATCAAATGTCAAGTGTCCCCAACTAAGCAAGCAAGGAGTTTATTGAGGGAAAAGTCATAGTTAATCGTTTATATATGTGTTCCCTATACTGAAGTGTTACAAAATAATGTAATGTAAGTTAACCCATAAAGCAAGGAGTTTGATAATTAATTGCTATGTCATGTTTATGTTGTCTTGGTAATGTCAAGTTGTCATGACAAAGACATGACAGTTATAATTTATTGGTTCATGTCAAGTTGTCATAACACAGACATCTCAAACAATGTCATCTTTGCATTAAAACTGACATAATTGAGCAAATGACACTTAATGAAGTTGTCATAAACATGCATAAAACCTCCTTCATATTATACATGTGTCATGTCATGAATATGAAGGGGTCATGTCAGTCTTATGCACACCCCTTCAAGTAAAGTGTTACCTTACTACATCTAGTACTTTGTATGGCCTCCATGATTTTTAATGACAGCACCAAGTCTTCTAGGCATGGAATTGAACAAGTTGGCGACATTTTGCAACATCTATTCATCCTACCTCTTTTAGAGACTGGATGCTGGATGGAGAGTGATGTTCAACTTGTCTCTTCAGAATTCCCACATAGGTGTTCGATTGGGTTCAGATCAGGAGCCAACTGAATCACTTTCAACCCTGTTCTTCTTCAGAAATCCAACAGTGGCCTTAGATGTGTGTTTAGGATCATTGTCATGTTGGAAAAGTGCACAATGACCAAGGGAATGGAGTGATGGTAGCATCTTCTCTTTCAGTATAGAGCAGTACATCTGTGAATTCATGATGCCATCAATGAAATTCAGCTCACCGACACCAGCAGCACTCATGCAGACCCACATAAGGACACTGACACCTCCATGTTTCACTGTAGGCACCATGCATTTTTCTTTGTATTCCTTCACCTTTGCGACGCCATACAGTTTTGAAGCTATCAGTTCCAAAAACATTCATCTTGGTCTCATCATTTCGAGTATAGAGTCCCAGTAGTCTTCATCTTTGTCAGCATTGGGCCCTGGCAAACTCTAGGACGGGCTTTTTTGTGCCGTGGGCTTTAGGAGAGGCTTCTTTCGTGGATGGCACCTCATGCATGCCATTCCTCTGCAGTGTACACCGTATAGTGTCACGGGAAATAGTCACCCCAGTTTGGCTTTCTACTTCTTTAGATAACTGCCAGTGAACTTGCATGCCGATTTTCTTCAACGCTTCCCATCAGAAGACGCTCCTGTCGAGGTGTTAACTTCCATGGACGACCTGGACGTCTCTGTGAGATGGTTGCAGTTCCATCTTTTTTTTTTTTTTTTAATTTTTGTACCACTTTTATTCTAACTTGATAAGTAAAGCACCTTTCTGGTGTAAATAAATTATTTTCTTTCTCAGGTCTTGTGACATTTCTCTTCCATGTGGTGCCATTGCTGACAGCATGAAATGGGAAGGGGTTTTAACACCCTTTTATAGTCAACTGTCTGCTGGACACCTGTGTAATGAATAACTAGACTTATCTGTGATTGAATTCTTGCTAAATTAGACATTTGTAGTCTAAAGTTTAGCTTTCAGTGGGGTGTACTCATTTTTGCATCACCCTAATTTGAGTAAAACTGAAAATTTTGTTCTCTAAGTTATATTATTAACCTTACTTTCATGTTATAAGTTAAACAGATTTTATATAAAACTTAATATTGACAACATTTTGGAAATTGTTTTTGTGTTCATTGAGATACTGTTTAAAATGTCACTTTTCAAAGGGGGTGTACTTCATTTATGCTGAGCACTGTATATGACATCTTATCTTGCACAGTTATCTTGCACAGACTCTGCCTTACCAATCCATAGCACCATGACAACGACATGAAATATGGATTGTTTGGATGCAGTCTGCATTATATAAAGTGCCTTGCTCGGATTTATGGGTCACTTAGGGATGCGCACATAATCCTAAACAGTTCTGAAAAGGAGAGCGAGGAGATACAATCAGTGGTTAAGTTCCCACAAACTCCCACATTTATTCATCCAGTTTCTCTGAGTAAATTGTTCATAATGGTTGAGTTTTTCAAGTGGCCTGAAAAATGCATGAACTAAACTGTCAGGAGCATTTGCAGAGAATGTGAAAGTCTGACTCAATGTTAATTTCAGGGTTTACATAATTGATGGAGTCGAGGTGAAAGATCATTCATCTTCAGATAGCTCTCGCCATCAGAAAATATTGTATATGTGCATGGCTTTCCCTATAGGGTCCTGCTTTTGAATTAATCACTCCACAAAAAGCAACATAAAATATATAAATAAAACACTTTTAGTGCATACCTCATATACTCACAAACACATATTTTTACATGTTGTTTTCCATTTTTTCACCCCCAGGTGTAATCAAAGCATGTGGCAATTTTAGGGAGATCAAAGCCTCTTTTTATCTCTAGTCAAACAGAACTGTCTGCCCCTGAAATATTGTTCATGAATGTCAATATATCTCTCATTTGATTCTGTTTCCGATTCTGCTCTGTTTGTCACAATGGGGTTCTGCTGAAACACGGCAATTAAGCATAAACCTTTAAGTTTGTTTTAATCACCTAAAGGTAACTGGTAATTGGCCACGGTTGCAACAGCTTGTGTTTTGACAAGTTGTTTACGAATCATCATAATTATTTTTTGCTTATACCTGAAAAAGCAATGTATAATGACTTGAAGAAACAGTTTATCCCAAAATGCAAATTTCATCATTATTTACTCACCTTAATGTGAACCCATACTATATGAGTTTCCTTTTTCATTGTTTTTCTTTGTGCCATCAAAAGAATGTTAATGTGCTGTAAGTAAAATCATAATAATATCTAGCTCATATGAAAAGTATTCTAAAGTCATACAATCTCTTATGTTTAAAAAGAGTGCTTATTACAAAAACAATAAAGACTAAGTAAATCAATCCTTTAAAGCATAAAGTATATTTTAGTTTACAATAGAGTATATAGGTTTTGGCGCTAGAGGTCGCTTATTCAAAACAATAACAAAGGCGTAGCTTGATGAATGTTTGAATGAGCATGGAATCATGGGAGTTGTCATCTTCACCTCCACAGCTGATGGAAAGCAATCCTACGGGACTCAGAAATCATGTTCATGGATGAGCTAATGCATTAAAGTTTTATTAACATCACTGTGGTATGAAGCAGGACGGGGCCAGGGACATTTTACCTTGCTGTTTGTATATGCTTATATGCTGCAGTCGGCCACTGCCGTTTCTTTTGCTTTATATTTATGTTTATTTTACGATTAGTTACGTTTAACCTCTGCCTCCTTCTTCCCTGAACTTGAAGTTACATTTGATCACTTAAATTCACATGATTTTATTTAATTTTAACAAAAATGCTGAATTACTGCTCATACGGGTCACTTTTTTTGACAAACTGAAATTGTGGGGTAACGCAGCACTGTTTTACTTGGTCAAAACAATTATACTAAAAATACATTTGAGTGTAGGTTATAATGATACTGTGCGTTCGCTTGGTGGCTGGCTGCACATCTTGCAGTAAACTAGATCAATATTAGTATTAGAGATGCACGATGTATCAGCTAACAATTAGTGTCGGGCCGATAAAAGCTATTATTATCACTATCGGCCATCGGATGATTGTTTAAAAATCACTGCCGATGATCAGGTCTGCATTTTTTTTTCCAACATCAAATATTATTTGTAGCTCCTCCCATCCAATAATCGCAAAAAGATTTGTGCTTTATTATAGCATTAAAGGTCCCGTTTTTCGTGGTTTTTTGAAGCTTTGATTGTGTTTATAGTGTGCAATATAACATGTGTTCATGTTTCGCGTGTAAAAAAACACAGTATTTTTCACATAATTTACTTATCTGTATACCGCTGTTTCCACTGTCATAAAAACGGGCTGATGACTTCCTTGTTCTATGAAGTCCCTCCTTCAGAAACACGTAACGAGTCTGATTGTGCCAGCGGTTCCTGTGTTGTGATTCGACAGCAGTTTAGCGCATCTTGCCCGGAAAGGTCACGCCTCTTACCATAACGTGGAGATGCACGCGCTCAGTGTTATTGTAAACATGTCTTTAATTTTACCCTATCAATTTGAGCCGGAATCAGACCCGGTGATTGGACTGCGGGATGAAAATAACAGCGTTTCGACGACATGGCGACAAACACACTCTACAAACGCAACTCTTGTGTATTCCTGTGGGATTACAAAATTTTACAGATTTATTTATACTCTAACAACAACATTACACACTAACTAAAGTTTGAAACATGGGATCACGAAGAACGGGACCTTTAAAGTTTCAGTTTTCAAATTCTGTCATGAAATTCATGACTCTTAAATGTGACGTGTCAGTCGCTGTAACGCCTCAGTTCAGGCGGCAGCGCGGAGCGCGAGTCTTCCTCTTCAATACAAGTTATATCTCGAAAAACATGAATGAACATCAAAGGTATGTTGAAATATATTGTACAACTTACCAGAATGTATCGTGTTTGATCGAATCACTTTCAACTGCGGAAAGACGTTAGTAAAACAGCTTGTGAACAATATGTCACATCATGTCACTTTTACCTCAGGAATGTTTTCCAATGTTCACAGTTCCTTAGTTATATATATATAAAAACACTAGAGAGGAGCTTATTACTGTTAATTATATGTTTGTAAATTTGTGAAGAAAGTGCTTTGAAAACTACCTTATGTGATACTAAGTTTTATACATTTCAGCTTTTATTTGAGTGTAATTATATCTGAAAATAAACAGCAGCTGAATATAATACCTCTGCTGTTAATTGTAACCTCTAATATTGAGTGTGCCAAAGGATAGGGTTCCCTGTATAGTTTGCAACATTATTTGGGAGCCATTTTTTTTTTCCTTAAGAAAAACCAAACTATTGGTATCGGTATCGGCCGATATCATTCTGAATAATTGGCTATCGGTATCGGCAGAGAAATTTAGTATCGGTGCATCTCTAATTAGTAGATAATATAATTAAAAGCTGGATGACTCGTGTTCTTAAATGGCAACACAAAAGACCCAATGACAGAAACTGATGTTTCTGGATTTAAACATTATTTGAAATATTTCGGATAATGTATATACACAAGTCAAAAAACTATATTTTAGTGGTTTTTGGATATTTTAATCCAAAAATCTTTGTGACCCTGGAACACAAAGCCATAATGGTCCATTTTTGAAATTGAGATTTACACATCATCTGAAAGCTGAATAAATAAGCCTATCATTGATGTATGGTTTGTTAGGATAGGACAATATTTGGCCGAGATACAACTATTTGAAAATCTGGATTCTGAGGGTGCAAAAATATCAAAATACAGAGGAAGTCCTTAGCAATGCATATCCACTCACAAAAAATAATGATATATTTCCAGTAGGAAATTTACAAAATATCTTCATGGAACATGATCTATATTTTATATCCTAATGATTTTTTGGCATAAAAGAAAAATCGATAACTTTGACCCATACAATGCATTGTTGGCTATTGCTACAAATATACCAGTTATGACTGGTTTTGTGGTCCAGAGTTACATATGTATTTATACATTTGTAATGATGAAGATGCAATTTAGTACATTTAAAAGATAGTAACTTTAACCCCTTGCTTCACAGACAACTCTTAAGACTAGTCCCAGACTAAAATGCATGTTTAAGCTGTTTTAACTGAAAGCAACTTGTACTGACATATCTAAAAAATATATATCAGTGCCATTGTTTTGTCTCAAGATGCACACCAGTAATGTTTTTTTTCTAAGGCACGTTTATAAACAAATATATTTATAAATATATGTTCAATACAATTAAGCGTTCTTTTTTCTCTTATACAAGTCACTACTGTATATTCACTGATAATCTTCACCTCCAGTGGACTGTTGAAATGTGCATGGCTCTTCTTTAAGAATTTGAAAGAAATTAAATCTGTAAATATTGTTTTTGTTCATAGGGGTTGCGGCGGTTGACAGGGTGACTCATTCGGATGAAACCTGCACATATTTTTTACCAAGGCAGGCTTTTTTTTTCCACTTTGAAATGCAGAGACCACTGTTGATTAGAACACAGCACGAGAGGTTTCTGAGGAGGTGCTTGAAGCTCCTCAGCTGGAGGGGTCCGATCTTAGTCATCATACTGATGGGGCTCTTGTATGTGTGGACTGACATAAGAGGAAGTTCTGGCACCCACTTCCCATTAGTCACCAGTGGCCTCCTCTTTACCTCACAGAAGAACACCTACTCACAAACACTTTAGTAAACATAAATCAACAAAAACACATAAACCCCTCACAAAATCACATTTAACCTCAGTAAGGGCCCATTTACACCTGCAAAAAAAAAAAAAAAAAATTCCAGTAAAATATCTAAACATAATTAAAACAAGATACTTAAATTTAAGAAAACTGCATCAGAAAATATAAACTAAAATATTATTATTATTATTTATGATTTGAATGGAACTAAGACACTGCGGGTCAAACCTGAACAGGAACTAATGCCTGCTACAGACTGTATGATTTCAGCAATCCTATCAGATCATTACAAATCACACGGTACGACATGTATCTAACAAACTTGGGTACGACATGGACAGCAGACTGTACAATGTTGAGACCTATTGGATCGTAGGCTACGACGCAAGTTAGTATAGAAGAATAAAACATTGTCAATATGCGCTAGTGGTAAACAAATAGAGCAAGATGAAGCATGCTTTGGCAGTTGTGGTTTTAATGAAAACAAATGTGAAAAAAAAGAGGAGGAAGCGAAAGAGGAGAATATGGACATGGTCATGGCTAGGGAAAAGAGGCCAGCATGCCAATTTTGCAAAATGGAGCTTGAGGTAAGTAGGTTTAAGTTTTAGCGCCATGTCGCGTTGATCAAAACACCATTTCATGATGCATTTTTAATGGCTAGTCAATAGACGTTGGTCATAGCAGCAAACACATGAGATGATGTAAGAAAATTATCACAGGTCTTTGGTCACAAAACCGTGACAACGGCCATCTTTGCTCACCAAGTCACCAAGGCTGCATTTATTTGATCAAAACAATACATTAAATACAGTAAAATTATGAAATATTATTAAAATTTAAACTAGCTGTTTTGTATTTGAATGTGCTGCTTTTTTGTGTGGAAACTTTTTTTTTTTTTTTTTTTTTTTTTGTAGCATTATAAATGTGTTTGCTGTCACTTTTGATCAATTTAATGCATCCTTGCTGAATAAAAGTATTAATTTCTTAAAAAAAAAAAAAAAAAAAAAAAAAAAAGTACTGACCCTACATTTGAATTGTAGTGTTTGTGTAAATTGCATTTGAAACACTAATGCATCCTGGACAACGGCATCCTTCCAGCATACCAAAAGTTTCTAAATATGGTATTTTTTCTTTTGATTTTAGCTGTGAACAGCAGAACCATATATGATTCTGCTGTGATGTTGAGCGGAAATGATCCTCCAGGTGGGGATTAAGAATGTTGTACCTTACTTTTGGAAATGCTAGGGACACACGTGGCTTCCTGGCAACTGTAGTGTAAACACTAATGCATCCTGATGTGTCCCGGACAATGGTGAAGGAATACTTACTCACCAAACATGCAATCATTCTGCAGAAACAAGGGCATTAAACTTTGCAAGCTTTTGTGAACAAGAAAACAACTGTCTGATCATTTATTTCATGAATCATTTAGTAACACTTTACATTAAGGTTCCCTTTGTAAAGGGTTTATAAAGATGTTTGTTAATGACTAATAGTTTATTTACAAATGCATTATAAGTCATTGTTAAGCAGTTATAACTGCATGAATAAAAAGGGTGACTTTAACGTAATACCCGCCAAATAGCCAAAAAAAAAAAAAAAAAAAAAGTTACAACATTCAGTTCACAATGAAGTATATTCTTTTAAAGTAAATAAGGAGGCTACTGCACTCTTTTTAAAACTATGCTAAAGTGTACTTCTTTTTCACAAGGACATATCCACACATTTGACCTTGTTTATATCACATACATCAGTAAGACATTAATTTAGGCAGAAACTCTGGAACTCTAATTATATTCTTATTTATCACTGCTTTGCTTATGGTGCAAATTTTAAGTGTTTCCTGACAGGATTGAATCGAAGTTGTCTTTTGAATATGCAGTGGTGAATAACATAATGTTGGATTACATTTCCACTTAAAAGGCCATTAATATTAGCTGTCCACAAAGCAATGCATCAGAGAAAAGCTCAACTGAGGGTGTTTGTGTGTATGAAAATCAGTGAGCCAGAGACTGGGGGCCCCATTTTAAACGATTTAAGCGAATTAAAGGTCTAAAGCACATGGCGCAGGTGAAGTTAGGATGTGTCCGAATCCACTTTTGCTAGTTTAACGACGGAAAATAATGGTTGGCGGTCCAAAAGGGTTGTATATAGTCTCTTAATGTGTTTTGGGTGTAACATGCAATAAACCAATCAGAGTGTCATCTCCCATTCCCTTGCAACATGGCAGATTGCTATTTACATGGTGGAATTTGCAAGCGGAAAGACTAAACGCTTTTCCAGAGAGGAAACGAATCTGGTTGTGCGCGAGTAGACCATCTACAGGACAAGCCAGATTACACCAAAGCTCCATTTTTATCTTCATGCACACAATAATAATCTTTTACATTGTAATCCTTTTATTTTTAATATTTGGCATGTTTGTGTGCTGCTGCGCATCCCTGTGTGTGTAACAAGCAGAGTGTATGTACGCACGTTGTGCACCTGCATATAGGCGCAAATTACTATCACCCCCTTTAATTAACGAAAAATAAATAAAATAAATAAATACTGCACCATTGACTTTAGACCAGACTTTTGTTGGTCAATGGTGCAGTCGTTTTCAGTTGCCTCAAAATAGCAATACGCCAACAATGCACCTGAACACACCTTGTTTTCAGACCAGCACGAGATAAAAAAAAGTCGAGATAAAATGTTGAGAATAAACTCGTTAAATTACGAGACAAAACCTCGTTAAATTTTGAGAAAAAAGTCTAGATAAAATGTTGAGAATAATAATAATAATAATCTTTTACATTGTAATCCTTTTATTTTTAGTATTTGGCATGTTTGTGTGCTGCTGCGCACGACTGTGTGTGTAACAAAATAGCAATACGCCAACAATGCCAAAATAGCAATACGCCAACAATGCACCTGAACACACCTTGTTTTCAGACCAGCACGCCCATGGGCGAACAGATGGGCACGAGTGCATTTGCTGTTTAAACAAGGTGGGCGCTGAAATGATAACTGCGTCAGGCTGAAACTAGCAAAAACACTTGTGCCTGGCGTCACATTGCACCAGGTATGATAGGGCCCTAAGACAGCGTGAGCATGCTTCATGAATTTTCTGTAATTAAATATTATATACGTACATGTATATGTTAGAAAACAAGTACTTGTGTGTGAATATTCACTGTTTTGCATTTAAACTTTGGGAATGTAACTCAGGTTATCACTTTATTCCCCTCCAGGTGATGAGTCACAGTGAGCTGTAAAATGAATGTGTGGGAAAAAACAACAGTCTTGATATGGGAAAAATAAGGCAGGGTAGAAAACTTGCAGAGGCGGCATTTCAGAAGGCAAAATCCTGTTCATGATCTCTCTGGAAATCAAAGTTAACTGTCATACATTCTAATATAACCACTGCTCAATGTTAAAAATGTTTTAGGGCCCTATTTTAATGATCTAAGCACATGGTCTAAAAAGTGCATGGCGCAAGTGCACTTGGTGCAAATTGCATTTGAAATTGAATTTTCGGCATGTCCGAATCGACTTTTGCTAGTTTAAGGACTAAAAGGGTTGTCTCTATTCTCTTAATAAGTAATGGGTGTGTTTTGGGCATAACATGCAATAAACCAATCAGAGTCTCATCTCCCACTCCCTTTAAAAGCCAGTTGCGCTCGTGCCATGGCGAATTCGCTATGTGCATGGCAGAATTTGCAAGCAGAAAAACTGAACGCTTCTCTAGTGAGGAAATGGATCATCTATGGGAAAGGCAGGATTCCATAAAAGCATTTTTATCTTAATAAAAATGAATAATTGGTGTCGCTGTCACAAATCCTGTCAGTTCCCGGACTACATTTCCCATCATCCTCCCTGCCAGTCACATGCTCACACTCCACTCCAATCATCATCAGCCACATACACCTGAAGCACATTATCTGACTATAAAGGACTCTCACACACACCACCTCACCGCGAAGTCTTGATTCCTAGTGACAATTCTGAGCGTTTCTTTGTATCCTGTCTGCCTGTGTTTGATCTTGCCTGTTCCTGTTTATTGACCCGTTGCTGCCTGTCCTGACCCTTGCCTTGTCTAATGTCCTGTGAATGATATCCACCTGTCCTCAATCTACTGCCTGTACTCTGACCACGACTCTGCCTGTCCCTTGCTGTTCCTGTTTGCCCCTGATCGACCCAGCCTGTACGACTATGCTCACTGTAAATAAAAGCTTGCATTTGGATCTCTGCCTGAGTCCCGCCTCGTTACAGAAGACCTCGCCGCAACAACGATCCAGCAGCTTTCCTGGAGAACGTTTATCCGGTATGGACATTACTCAATTATTGTTGTGGAGTACGCAGGGTACACGATCGCTAGAGGAATATGTGAAGGAGTATTTGGACATTGTCTCTCTCTCTGATCTGCCTGACTACGCACTGATAGACTTCTTCTGTGATGGCGTTAACCAACCACTTAAGTCACAACTCATCCGTGAAGGACCCCGTTTATCTCTAAGTCACTTCATTGATTATGCTTTGTTGACTGTTGGCTCTCCGTTTACTGTAGGTGTTGCGGAGACATATGAAACCTCGTTTGATGACGTAATGGCCGCTGCACCAGTGAACACTAACAAGATGGCGGGTACCATAACAACAACACAGCATCTTCATGAGCAAAGTCAACTCACCACTGATCGCTCAGAGTCACGTCACGTTACTGGTCCCATCCGAGAGCGGAGAGGATTACGTTCCAGTGTGGTTGATCCACCGCTGATTTCAGCGCGAGCGGCTGGCATTCCAAAGCATCAACCGGCCGCTTCGCTCTCAAGGCCGCCGGCCGCTACGCTCTTAAGCCCGGCGACCGCTTCGCTCTCAAGCCAGCCAGCCGTTTCGCTCTCAAGGCCGGTGGCCGCTTCGCACTCAAGCCCGGCGGCCGCTTCGCTCTCAAGTTCGTCTGTGTCAATGCTCTCAACTTCGTCTGTTTCAATGCTCTCAAGTTCGTCTGTTTCAACGCTCTCAAGTTCGTCTATTGCAACGCTCTCAAGTTCACCGGTTGCTATGGACTCATGTTCGCCGGGTGCAACGCAGTCAAGTTCACCGGTTGCGACGCACTCAAACGCCCTGGACGCGATGGACAAAAGGGCTGCTTTGCCAGTGCCCACGGGCAAGATGGCCGCCCCTGCAGTGCGTAAGGATGCAGGGGGCGTTCCAGCCACTGAGTCCGCTCCAGAACCCGCTCCAACCAGTGAACCATCGCCTCACCCACAGAAGAGGAGGAGGAGGAGGAGAAAGGCGTCCTCCTCTCCTCAAGACGCAGACGCCCTTCAAGAGGCCGCTGTGGGCCTGGAGACCACTCCAGAGGTCTCTCCTGCTCCGCCCAAGCGTCATGCTCTACCAGCACCGCCTAAGCGTCTTGCCCTGCCGGCGCCACCTGTGCTTCTTGCCCTGCCGGCACCACCTGTGCTTCTTGCCCTGCCGGCACCACCTGTGCTCCTTGCCCTGCCGGCACCACCTGTGCTCCTTGCCCTGCCAGCGCCACCTGTGCTCCTTGCCCTGCCGGCGCCACCTGTGTTCCTTGCCCTGTCGGTGCCTACTGAGCTCCTCGCTCTGCCGGCGCCACCTGTGCTCCTTGCCCTGCCGGCGCCATTCGAGCTCCTTGCTCTGCCGGCGCCGCCCGAGCTCCTTGCTCTGCCAGCGCCGCTCACGCGTCTTTCCCTGCCGGCGCCACCCGAACTCCTTGCCCACGAGCCCGCAACGTACCCCGTTGAAATCCCCAAGAACTTTTTGGGGGGGGGGGCAGTATACCTGAGGGTGGGGAGCTTGTGGGTGGGGATCCTGCCCTGCCAGCGGCCTTTGGACTATTATGGCCAACCATGGACTGTAGCTCTCTATGGCCATTAACTAACTCTGACCCGCCGTGGTCATTCATGGACTCTTTCTCGCCGTGGCTTCCCAAGCCACCTGACCTGCCGTGGTTGCCTGAGCCACCTGACCTGCCTTGGCTGCCTGAGCCACCTGACACGCCGTGGCCGCCCGTGGCACCTGATCCGCCGTGGCCGCCCGTGGCACCTGACCCGCCGTGGCACCTGACCCGCCGTGGCCGCCCGTGGCACCTGACCCACCGAGGCCGCCCGAGGCTCCTGACCCGCTGTGGTGCCTAGAGTTCCTGGACCTGCCCTGGAGACCTCCATACCCGTCTGCACTTCCAGTATCACCTGCCAGTAGGTCTCCAGGGCACCCACCCCCCTCCCCGATTGTACCATCTACGGTGCGAGGACGCGCCTTCCGGGAGAGGGACATTCTGTCACAAATCCTGTCAGTTCCCGGACTACATTTCCCATCATCCTCCCTGCCAGTCACATGCTCACACTCCACTCCAATCATCATCAGCCACATACACCTGAAGCACATTATCTGACTATAAAGGACTCTCACACACACCACCTCACCGCAAAGTCTTGATTCCTAGTGACAATTCTGAGCGTTTCTTTGTATCCTGTCTGCCTGTGTTTGATCTTGCCTGTTCCTGTTTATTGACCCGTTGCTGCCTGTCCTGAACCTTGCCTTGTCTAACATCCTGTGAATGATATCCGCCTGTCCTCGATCTACTGCCTGTACTCTGACCACGACTCTGCCTGTCCCTTGCTGTTCCTGATTGCCCCTGATCGACCCAGCCTGTACGACTATGCTCACTGTAAATAAAAGCTTGCATTTGGATCTCTGCCTGAGTCCCGCCCCGTTACAGTCGCACACCTGTAGGTAATAGATAGGTGCGTAGGAAAAAAGACCGGTATAGTCAAAATATGAAAAAACAGGAGAATCCCGCACACTATCAACTTGCAAAGCAATAAAAAAAGTACTTTATTAGCAACGTTTCGATCGTAAGATCTTCATCAGGCATCATAATGATTAATAATAGAATAAAAGAATAATGATTTCTGAAGGATCATGTGACACTGAAGACTGGAGTAACGATGCTGAAAATTCAGCTTTGCCATCACAGGAATAAATTACTTTGTGAAATATATTCAAATAGAAAACAGTTATTTTAAATTGTAATAATATTTCACAATATTACTGTTTTTACTGTATTTTTAATTAAATAAATGTAGCCTTGGTGAGCAGACGAAACTTCTTTTAAAAACATTAAAAATCTTAGTGGTTCCAAACTTTTGGACTGTACTGTACAAGAAAGCCATACACCGACATGACGGAGAGTAAATGATGGCAGGATTTTTGATTGAACTACCCTTGTGAAAAAGAAGTGTGCTTATGTTGATGCTTAATTGTAATGTGCACTTGAAGTGTACATTAAAATCTTGAAAATATATAGATTTAAAAAAAACTGAACTCGCATATAAATTAATATTAATGAAATCGATTATCATTAATGTTTCTTAACACACTTTTAAACGTGCACTTTTGAATTGCCAAATTTATTATTACTTTAAAGCATATTTTAAATGTTTTAATAATATTTTGTCATGCTTTACATAAGTACACCTATTTTGATGTGTTGACTAACATACTAAAGCACGTGTAAAGTGCTTGATTATAATTTTAACTGTAGTGTGTTATCTCATATTAGATTTAAAGTTAAATGTACTATTTAAATGTACTAAATGTCCAAATATATAATAACAAATATTTAAATACACAACATATGTTTCAATAGAAATTACATTAAAATATATGTTAGTTTACTATAAATGCTTGTCAGTGTCACAGACACGTCAGGCTCCACCTCCCTGCAATACCCACGCACTCAATCCCCGCAATCTCCAGCACTATATAACCCACACTCACACACACAGTAGTTGTCCGGTCTCGTTTGATATACAGACTCATGTATACTTACCTCAAGGACTCCAACCTGCTACTTACCTGCTACCAGCGATCCCAGTCTCTCCAGCGTCTCCAGTCTTCCTCCTGTGTTCCTCCCTCCGTGTGTGTGAGTGTTCCTCGTCTGCCATTCTCCATCTCATCAACCATGACTTCCATCTACAAGTAACAAAGGACAGTATCAATTCCCTATCTTCACATTGAACTCTCTATCCACCATTTACTCACCTGCTCATTGCTGAATTTCAATAAACAACCTTACTTGCTTTTACTTCTGCCTCCGTGCCGTCTGTACCGTAACAGAAGACCGGACCAGCAAAGTACAACAGGATATCAGCATGAGCCAACCAGACCCTTTCCAGGAGCTTGTGAGCGCGCTGCGCCGAGCACTCACTCCACCACAACCACCGTCACCGTCACCAGCACCTGTCGCCGCTTCCTCGTTCACTTCTTCGTTTCACTCTCCAACCCTGCACGCCAGTCCCATGGCCAGGCCGGCGCCCTACTCAGGATCGGCGGAGGATTGCAGCGGATTCCTCCTGCAATGTGAGCTGGTCCTGGAGATGCAATCGCAACTTTACCCCACAGACACCTCTAAGATCGCCTTCATAATCTCACAGCTACAAGGAAAAGCTCTCCGTTGGGCAGACGCACTCTGGATTCAGAAAGGCCCCGTGGTTAAATCATATTCTGCCTTCGTCTCTCATTTCCGCGAAGTCTTTGGAAAACCCCTTTCGGATTCATCAGTCGGTGAGAAACTCTATAATTTGAAACAAGGATCTAACGCTGTGAGTGATTATGCATTGCAGTTCCGTACTCTGGCCTCCAGCAGCGGATGGAATGAACAAGCCCTCATCACTTCCTTCCGCCAGGGGTTGGAACCGAAGTTGCGATTGCATCTCGCTGCATACGAGGACAACATCAGCCTCGAACGTTTCATCCAACTCGCCATCCGCGTAGGCACTCGTATGCAGTCATGTCTCGAAGAGCACCAGGGCCAGCCACTTCCTCAACACCACCTCCGTCGGTCCGAACCCGTCAGCTCCCCAGAACCAGTCAATGAACCCATGCAAACAGAAAATTCTCGGCTCTCCCCCACTGAACGACAGCGCCGGCTGACCCTGAATTTGTGCCTCTACTGCGCCTCTCCTGGGCATGTACTCTCTGCATGCCCAACTCGCCCTCCAAGACCTCTGGTGAGTGCCATCCTTCCCTCCTTACTCAAGATGAAACCACTCACCACTGTTGTAAACCTTACTGCTGCAAATGTGTCTGTTCCAGTTGTCGCGCTCCTCGATTCAGGGTCAGCCGGGAACTTCATCTCCGGGACCCTCTGTCGTCAACTCAAGCTCAAAACCTCGCCTTCGCCTAGTATCTATCAAGCCCACTCCATCACCGGAAAGCCCCTAGGCCGCAAGAAGATCAGCCGCATTGCTGGACCACTGCAACTCCGCGTTGGCATCCTTCATGTCGAGGACATCCACCTGCTGGTTCTGGAGGAATCCACCGCTGACGTGGTTCTAGGGCGCCCGTGGCTCGAACAACACAGCCCAACCATCTCCTGGCGCACAGGCGATATTCCAGGATTTCATTCATGAGGTGCTCCGGGAGTTTCTCCATAAATTCGTGTTGGTGTATATCGATGACATCCTCATCTACTCCTGGAGCCTGGCCGAACATCGCCACCACGTTGCGGAGGTCCTCAAGTGCTTACGGCAGTTCCAACTGTTCCTCAAGGGGGAAAAATGCTCCTTCCACCAGTCATCCGTCCACTTCCTCGGATACTACATTGATCACAGTGGCATCCGGATGGACGAGGGGAAGGTGGATGCCATCCGGTCCTGGCCCACTCCCACAACTGTAAAAGAACTCCAACGCTTCCTAGGCTTCTCCAATTTCTACCGTTGTTTCATCAAAGGCTACAGTTCCATCGTCTACCCACTCACCAACCTCCTTCGCCATCAGCCCAAGTCTCTGTCCTGGTCCGAAGATGCCACAAGAGCCTTTGAAGCCCTCAAGAATGCCTTCACCACCGCTCCCCTCCTCGTCCACCCTGATCCCAGCCGGCCTTTCATTGTGGAAGTGGACGCATCCACCACAGGAGTGGGAGCGGTTCTCTCACAGCAGCAGGGGCAACCAAGTAGACTCCATCCATGCGCCTTCTTCTCCCGCAAGCTCAACCCGGCGGAGGTCAACTATGACATCGGTGACCGTGAGCTCCTGGCCGTCAAGCTCGCATTGGAGGAATGGAGGCATTGGCTGGAGGGAGCCAAACACCCCTTTCAAGTTCTGACCGACCATAAATCTTGGAGTACCTCAAAGCTGCGAAAAGATTAAACCCCCGTCAAGCTCGCTGGGCCATGTTCTTTTCAAGATTCGACTTCACTATCTCCTATCGTCCTGGCTCCAAGAATCTCAAGGCTGACGCCTTATCCCGTCTCCATGCTCCCGATGAGAAAATTGAAACTCCAGAAACCATCCTTCCAGAATCCATCTTCGTGAATCCTATCCAGTGGTCTGAAGAAACTCTGCCCTCCTCCAATGCCTCCACCCACACTCCGCCGGGTTGCCCGCAGGGTCTTCAGTACATCACCAGAGCACGACGCACTCAACTCATCCACGCAGCTCACTCATCACTTGGCACTGGTCACCCGGGGGTCAATGAGACCCTCTCGCTGCTTAAAGCGCGCTTCTGGTGGCCCAACTTGGCCAGGGATGTCAGAAGGTACGTGCAGGGCTGCAGGGAGTGCGCCATCTCCAAGAGCTCTCGTCATCTGCCGGCCGGCAAGCTCAATCCTCTGCCCGTTCCTGAGCGACCATGGTCACACCTGGGAGTTGACTTCATAACGGATCTCCCACCTTCTGACGGTCACACCTGCATCCTCGTGGTAGTGGATCGATTCTCCAAGGCCTGCCGACTGATTCCTCTCCAAGGTTTACCTACCGCTCTCACCACTGCAGAACTAATGTTCAACCACATCTTCCGTTACTATGGAATCCCCGAGGACATTGTATCTGACAGGGGCCCCCAGTTCATCTCCCGGGTCTGGAAGGCCTTCTTGTCGCTCCTGGGTGTGACCGTAAGTCTATCGTCGGGATACCACCCTCAGACGAACGGGCAGACGGAACGGAACATCCAAGAGATCGGCCGCTTCCTGCGTACCTTCTGTCACGGCCACCAGGACTCCTGGAACCAGTACCTGGGTTGGGCCAAGTACGCCCAGAACCCCCTCCGTCAGCCTTCCACCGGATTAACACCTTTTCAATGCGTACTCGGCTACCAACCCCCACTGTTCCCCTGGGACGGGGAACCCTTCAACGTTCCTGCTGTCGACTACTGGTTCCGGGAGAGCGAGAGGGTGTGGGACTCAGCCCACCATCAGCTGCAGAGGGCCCTGCGCAGACGCAGGATGACAGCCGACCTTCGTCGCTCCAACGCTCCCAACTACAAACCTGGGGAGAAGGTCTGGCTGTCGACCAGGGACATCAGACTGCGTCTGCCATGCAAGAAGCTGAGTCCCCGCTTCATTGGCCCGTTCACCATCATTCAGCAGATCAACCCCATCACGTATCATCTTCAGCTCACTCCACAATACAAGATTCATCCCACTTTCCATGTGTCTCTATTGAAACCTCACCACCCTTCTCTCTCTCCTTCCACAGAGCCTGACGTGGCAGTCGCCGAGCCCCCCCTTCCACTTCTTCTGGAGGATGGAGCTGCATACGAGGTTCATGAAATTCTGGACTCTCGGCGCCGTGGTGGTCTCCTGGAATACCTCATAGACTGGGAGGGCTACGGGCCAGAGGAGCGGTCGTGGGTCCCGCGGAACGACATCCTTGATCCCAACCTGCTACAAGCCTTCCACACCAGCCACCCGGACAGACCTGCCCCACGCCCTCGAGGTCGGCCACCACGACGTTGGGGTCCTCGGCCCTCAGGAGCGAGCCGTGGGAGGGGGGGTACTGTCACAGACACGTCAGGCTCCACCTCCCTGCAATACCCACGCACTCAATCACCAGAGTTCTAATCACCGCCACCTGCACGTCATCATCCCCGCAATCTCCAGCACTATATAACCCACACTCACACACACAGTAGTTGTCCGGTCTCGTTTGATATACAGACTCATGTATACTTACCTCAAGGACTCCAACCTGCTACTTACCTGCTACCAGCGATCCCAGTCTCTCCAGCGTCTCCAGTCTTCCTCCTGTGTTCCTCCCTCCGTGTGTGTGAGTGTTCCTCGTCTGCCATTCTCCATCTCATCAACCACAACTTCCATCTACAAGCAACAAAGGACAGTATCAATTCCCTATCTTCACATTGAACTCTCTATCCACCATTTACTCACCTGCTCATTGCTGAATTTCAATAAACAACCTTACTTGCTTTTACTTCTGCCTCCGTGCCGTCTGTACCGTAACAGTCAGTACATTCAGCCATAATCTTTAACCATATTACAGACGTAGTAATAGAATTATGAAATTATTCTTTGTCAGTTCAACTAATTTCATTTCATTTAAATTTAAACTATAATACATTTTCATTTAATTGCAAATATCATGCAGTCAAGTGTCTGAAAACATTGCATTATGTTTGGTGATTCTTTCTGCTTTAAAAGAACAAGCTAAAATTACCAGTACAGGAGGGGGGACTGAGCAGCAGGTGGGTATCATAGATCTACAGCAATCTTTAAAAATGCAGAAGATACTATCAGCCAGGTTTTTAATTAGCTCCCAGCCTGAGGTGTCTGGAAAAAGAAGCCCATTGGTTCAGGGTTCATGAAGTATGTACAGAGAGTTAATGAATGGATGCTCTACTATTGTCCCATCCACCAAATCCAATCCAGAGCCATCAGTCTGGGCACTTCAGCACCTCTTGCAAGAGGTGATCAAATGTATACCTTTAATGCAATGCAAGCCACTTTGGATTAAAACATGTGCTAAATGCATAAATGTAATATAAATTATATTACTTGGAATGCTGACATTTAAGTCCTGGAAAGGATAATGAAACAGTTCTTTAAAGATCAAGTGGAATGTTTGTCTGCACTTTAGGTTGCATCTGGCTCTGTAAAATCCATCCAAGATCCATAAAAATTACATACAGTAGTGTTGATAAACATCACCATGTACATCAAACTGCATGTAATGTGACCTGAGATTCAAAAGCTACTGACATTACATGTCGTGTTTGGTAAACAGCACAGTAGGTGCTGAAATGATTTATGATCATGCCCATTCCATCTGTTCAGATTATTGCTTTCATATTCAATATAACCTATAATTGGCTACGTGCACACAAATGGTAAGAACTGTGCATTAACACACCCACAGTTTAATGAAGACCTTCATAGCAGAAAATCCTAACTGAGCTTTTAAAATGACTGCATGTGTGGGATGCTCACAAATTTGGACAAATGGAGCTTTATTAAAGAGATCAAATTGTGTAATATGTTGTAATTTTCAGAACTCAAATCTCTTTCCTCAGTCCAAAAAGATAATTTATTGAAGTTTCCAAAGTGACTTGCTCCAAAATCAGTTACCACAGGGATCTTAATCTCTGTCATCTTAATGCATCAGTCTATTTTACAAAATGTAACAAATAGATAAAATATATGTCATGATTCGGGTTTGATTTTCTCGTCATACCTGTTCTCTGCCCAGTCTTCCTGCTGCCTGAGGTCGCCTTGCCATCTGCTGTCAGTGGTGCTGTGTCTACTGGCTCGGGACTGTGGAACGTCTTCGCCGTGTGCCCTCTGTCAGGCCTGGGACCCGTTTCTTCATTCTGTTTGATGTGAACTATTTAAGTTGTCTCCAGCTGCGTTCACACTGAAAGCCGGTGCTCGGCAGACTGCCTGTGTTCTCTTATAATTACTAATAAACTGTTTCTGTTACCTGCCATCGCTTTTGGGTCCTCTGTCCCTCCTGACAATACACTCAAAGAACATTCTCGTTTTTTTTTTTGTTGGTAAGAGAAGACCTTAGCCAATGATGTGCTTTGGTTAAGTCACATAACATGCTTTTTTTTTTTTCTGTGTCGCGATTTCTGACAGACTGCTGTCTCTTGTCGGTAGTTGCTGAAAGCAAACTAAAACGTCAGTAACAAACAAGGCCCCGCCCATGTCACATTCACAAAAAAAATTGGTAACATCATCTCAGGTAAGTTATGATGACATATTCACCACTCAAAAAAGTTATCAAATTAGTTTTTGTTAAATAAAATGTCTGTGTTGTACAGAAGAGGATTAGGGCCAAGCAATAATAAAAAAATAAAACCATCTCGAGATTAAAGTTGTTAAATTTCGAGAACAAATTCGTTAAATTATGAATTTGTTCTCATAATTTAACTACTTTTTTCTTGAAATTTAACAAGTTTTTTCTCGAAATTTAACGACTTTATTCTCGTAATTTAACAACTTTAATCTCGAGATGGTTTTATTTTTTTATTATTGCTTGGCCCTAATCCTCTTCCGTAGTATTGTTTTACTACTAACACAATTATTTTAAGTATATAGCATTATATTATTTACAATGCACAGTGTGATTTTTAATGATATTTTTAAGTGTGTGGGGGGGGATTAGGGGGGACAACCCTCAGATGGTAACACTTTATAATAACTTTCATTAATAAATGATTAACAAACATTATATAATGCTTAACAGATCATTGGTTTATATATGTATTCACATTGCTAGAAACATGAGATAATGTGCTTGTTAATGTTTACAAATGAACTTATTAAACATTACATGTTGACTGATTAACTGATCATTTAATGTAAATTAAAATGCTTACAAATGGCATTCAAATTTAAATTCATTTGATCATGCACTTTTTGAAAATCTACAAATGCCATTGAAGTTCAATTCATATATTACCTAATGTACTTTTTTTCATTTACAATTGTATAAATGCAAAAAGGTGTTTGGTAGCTATGAGTGATCTGGATGTTCAACAGAAAATTGAACAATATAAGAATGACTGGTCCCACTTTATATTAGGTGTCTTTAACTATTACTAATAATTGTGCTTATTGTGTACTTATTTGTTCCTGGGCTGATCAAGTGTAGCATCAGTTCTGGCAGGTCACATCAGTCAAGCTTGCATCAGCTGACTCCCAGGTGACACGTCTACCTATAGGAATACGACGCCTATCACAGCATCCATATATAGACCTGTAGCCCCGCCCCTTTTCAGTGCTGCACTCGTTGTCTTTTGTCTTCCGGTTTGTATTTCCACAGCAATCTTACGTATTTATAAATGAATTGCTGCTCTCCCTGCTCTTATCCATGCTAGGCTGCATGGATGCACAAGGAGTTCTTGCCCAGACCAGAACCATACTGCCAATACAAACTCAAATTATTAATCATATTTGACAATAAAAAAAAAAACAACACAACAAACAAAGACCAAATGTATGCCCTTTACAGACTGTCGTTATGAGTTAATGAATAATATGGTAACATGAAGTGTGAAGTGCTTAAAATTACTAATTAAACTATGTTACATTTGTAAATGTAAAAAAGTGCATTACGTAATATATGAATCTAAGTTTAATGACATTTGTAAGCATTTCAATTTACATTAAATAATGATCTGTTAATCATTGTGTAATTTTTAATAATAATAAGCATATGAGAATATAACTAATGATCTGTTAAGCATTATATAATGTTTGTTAACGATTTATTAATGAAAGTTAATATAAAACGTTACTGTACATTCTATATAAATGTATGAAACGTATGTGTGCTAATGAATACTAATGCAAGCAATTGTGATTCAGTGTAGTAAATGGAATTGATTATGGAAAGTGGAAATCTGATTTTCTGGAACTGCCATTGACCAGGGCAGGATTAAATGAAGCATATAACAGGTGTCATCTCAGTTATAGGATTACTCCAAATTTTCAGTTAACCATGCTGACCCTACTCACATTATAATTAATAGATAAAACAGTTGAATTTGTGCTTGGTTTCTTACATGACCCATCCCCCAACCAGGGCCGTCATCTATTGAAGTCTCATTAGATGAAAACAAATTTGGAAAGAAATGCTAAACTAGCAGCAGTATGAGAAGAACTAATCGTTCGCCTCAAGATACTTCACATTCACTCAAAGGAGCTTCAACTGTATAGAGCCAAAAATAAATACTTATGAATGACTCATTGTACAGTATTTAATACAAAGTTTTACAAGCCGCCCAAGGAGTGAGAGCTTTTGTACTTGACATTAATATGCTCTGTAGTTTTTAAAATACCTTTTGGAGCAGATTCAAAAAACTTTTGAGATGTTTGAGATGAATAGTGCAAGAAAGAGAGAGAGAGTTACAGATGTTAAAGCAAAAAGGGTTACAACATCCCCAGTCTCACTAACAAGGTACACCAGGAAACCATCAAGGCTGGGTAGAGAACAAAGAAAATATCACAACAAACGGAAGAAACAGTCTAAAATCCTGCTGAAAGTCACATAAGCTGCTAACATTATATTTTAGCTGAGTGGAAATTTTGGTAAACACAGTCCATGTTCAGTCCAAACCGTTCAAATTCTTTCAAAGATGTTCATTATGTAGTTGAGAACGAGTAATATTAATGGGTAATGCAACTGGAGGTTTTTTACATTTTTTTTTTTTTTTTACCTCAATCTTTAATCGAAATGTAGTAACTAGCTCTGACCTATAGGCTAATCGTGTTGAGATCTGCTTTTATTCTTCTCCTTATACAACGCTCACTTTTTACAATTAACAACAAATGGATAAAATCAAGTCTCACCCTAGGCTTTTTTCACTTTGAAACATTGTCATATTCTCCCTGTGCTTGTTTTGGGACTTTTGTTATATTTCCTGTCTTGTGTGCCATTTTGTAGTCATTTGTAGTCTCCCCTGTTGATTGGTCTCCCCAGGTTCTCATTAAATCGTTATCTTTTTTTAGCTTTTTACCCCCTATGTATATAACCCTTGTGTTTCTTTTGTGCTTTGTCAGTTGGTGTTTGGTGTTACTAGTATTTACATGCTTCTGGTATTTCGAATAGGTTTCTGTTTGTTTAATAAAGGTGCCCTAGAATTGAAAATTGAATTTACCTTGGTATAGTTAAATAACAAGAGTTCAGTACATGGAAATGACATACAGTGAGTCTCAAACACCATTGTTTCCTCCTTCTTATGTAAATTTGATTTGTGCAAAAGACCTCTGAAGAACAGGCGAATCTCAACATAACACCAACTGTGACGTAACAGTCGGGATCATTAATATGTACGCCCCCAAATTTTGCATATGCCAGCCCATGTTCAAGGCATTAGACAAGCCAGTATTAACGTCTGGAGCAGCACAGCCGAGTCAACAGACTTTATGCAGGTAAGCAAGCAAGGACAATAGCAAAAAATGGCAGATGGAGCAATAATAACTGACATGATCCATGATATTTTTAGTGATATTTAGGGGCCAAGCCCCAAAGGGGCTGTAGCCCCTATTGTAATTGTACATTTTCCCTTTTATTATTATTATTCTTCCTCCCGAATGGGAGTCTATGGCAGCCCTATCAACGGAACATGAGAAAATGATGAAATTTGGCACACTTGTAGTGATGGTCATGTCTAGAAATCTGACCAATTTTGGAGTCTCTAGGACCAACTCTATAGCGCCACCACCAGTTCAAAAATTCAACATTCTAAAGTTTATAACTTTTGAACCATTTGCTCTAGAAAAATACAATTTAGTACATCTGATTCGTCTCTTCATGCTGATTCTATTCAAATTCTTACATTAAGTCTCCGCCCATTACAGTAGCGGCCATTTTGAAAAGTACAGTATTCCGTTTTTTCGCTACTCCTCCTTCAAAATTTGTCCAATTTTGTCCAAACTTTGATCAGGTGATCTTTGGTCTGAGCCGCACAGAAATGACTGAACAGATTTTTTTTATTCATCTTTGTTCAAAAGTTATGATGTCACGAAGTTAACGAGGTTGACCCAAATTGCTATAGAGGCTGTATCTCGGCCAAACTTTGAGCAATCAAAACTAAAATTGGTACACTTGATCAAGACCATGATCTGAGGTTCCATGCCAAATTTGAGAACAGCGCCACCTACAGGTCATGAGATCTGAAAAATGGCTATTTTGGCCAATAACTTTTGAACACTTTATTAGAAAATCAAGATCTTGGTGTCTATGGATTCCCTGTGCCATGCCGAATCCGAGGATATCGAATTCGTCAACATCGGATGAACCACGTGTCCGCCATTTTGAATTTTGTCATAAATTGCAATAACTTTTAAACAATTTGACATATCTTCACACAAATTGGTATGTATGACCTTTAGAAGGTCCTGAAGGTACCTGAGAAGTTTCAACACAGCGCCACCTACTGTTCCACAGATGTAATGATTATTGCAAAACCACTTATAACTTTTGAAAACACTTTCCAAAATGTGTATGCTTTATGTCATTTTATTCCCTGGCTTATGCCGATTCCGACGATGTGTCATTTGTCATTTTCCTTAAATGTACCTGTCCGCCATATTGAAATAAATGGAAAACAGTTTTTTCGCTACTCCTCCTACAATTTTTGTCCAATTTTGTCCAAAATCAGCTCAGGTGATCTTTGGACCGAGCCGCACAGAAATGACTGAATGGATTTTTGATATTCGCTACCATTCCCAAGATATTCATCTCTGAATGTGACCTTGCTTGTGTTTGTTGTCTTATGCTAGTTAGCTTAGCATGCTAATTGCTTAGCATGCTAACCAGTTGTCATTCTCTTTAATGTGGCTCTTCAGTTATCAAGTTAACCATGAGCTTCATTAGCATTAAGTTAGCTTAGCATGCTAATATGGTTAGCATGCTAAGTAATGCTTTTTTTGTGAATTCTTTGTTAGACTAAAAGGTTTCTTCCACAGTCTGTTGAATGTGCATCCTCAAGTAGCTCAATGTGTAAAGCCAGTTATCTGAAGAGCCCTGTATCCGAAGTTAGTGGGTTCGAATCCCAGGTGGAGCGGTTTTATAAAATAGTGTGTTTTGATTCCTTTACTGCCTCTTGGATTAGAAATAAATGCTTTTTGTTTCATGCTGTGTTCATTTTCATCTAAGCTTATGTACATTCTGAGTTCATTCTTGCCCGTAATTCTGAACCAGCTGTTTCATGTTTGTTCATTTTCTGCTGTTTTTCCTCTTCCTGCTCTGTATTGCACTACAGCATGATGAGCTGCAGAATGATCTAAAGTGCAGCTTTATAAGAATTCTTCATTTTGAGTTCATTTTCACATGAACTAATAAACTTCGGCAGGTGTGGAAACATTCACTTGCACAGTGGTGCAATGAGATGAGAAATGGACCTTGGACCCGGAGGTCGTGGATTCGAATCTCGTGTGGGGTTCCTTTATACAATTGTGTGTAATGAGTCATTTTGATACCTTTTTTATCCAAATAAGGATTGTGCTAATCTTTATTCCTCTTCAATGAGATCCAAGTATTTTAGTTCATTCCGTGTTCGTTCTCTGAACTTCTATTGATTTTCATTTCATTTCCACCTGTCCTTCTGAACCAGATGTTTTGCATGTACATTCAATTTCTGCTGTTTTTGCTCTTCCTGCTCCGTATTGCGCTACTGCCCCTACTGGGGCTTGGCCCCGAATTGCTGCTTGCAGCTATATTTGTAAATTGTCTTTCTAAATGTTTCGTTAGCATGTTGCTAATGTACTGTTAAATGTGGTTAAAGTTACCATCGTTTCTTACTGTATTCACGGAGACAAGACTGTCGTTATTTTCACTTTTTAAACACTTGCAGTCTGTATAATTCATAAACAACTTCATTCTTTAAAAATCTCTCCAACAGTGTGTAATGTTAGCTTTAGCCCGTTAGCCACGGATCACAGCCTCAAACTCATTCAGAATCAAATGTAAACATCCACATAAATGCTATACTTACATAATCTGATATGCTGCATGACGAACACTTTGTAAAGATCCATTTTGAGGGTTATATTAGCTGTATGAACTTTGTTTATGCAATGTATTATAGAGTTGCAAGCTCGGGGGTGGGAACGCGAGCATTTAAAGGGGACGTGCGCTGAATTGGCGCATTTTTAATTATGCCTCAAAATAAGCAGTTAAAAAATTTAATAATAAAAAATATATGGGGTATTTTGAGCTGAAACTTCACAGACACATTCAGGGGACACCTTAGACTTATATTACATCTTGTGAAAAAGGGTTCTAGGGCACCTTTAAACATTCTGACTGCGCTTAGATCCTCGCCTTGGTCTGCTTTCTCCAAATGTTACACATGTCACAATATTGGAATAAAGTTGGTGGCATCTTCCCATTCATGCTGACTTTAACATAATACTTTTTTGGGAAAGGAAAACTAGGTGGATAAGGTAAAACTGCATATCTATAACTGTCATGACTGTCAAGTCTTATGCTCAGCCTGGTGAAATGTAATCTAATTTAACTAAATGCATCAAGCAATTTATTACCTGAACACACTTCTGTTTAGTTATACTACTGTCTTTCCAGCTCTGATGTGCTGTATTGAGAGATTTTGCAGGAATATCTAAATTTGACTATGAAAATCTGTCAAGAGCCAGGTGGTTATGACACAGAGTTAAGAGCCCAGAAATCCAATGCATGACAGAGTGGCGTATTTGATGCTCAGGCTGCATATGGATTTTGGATGCCTGTCACTACATGTTATAACATACTGTAATCAAATCATCTGTGTCAGCAAACATCTGCAGAGCCCTGTGAGCAGAAAATAGAGAGACCATTCAAGTTAGACACTTTCTACAAAGTAAAAGAGCTCAGAACTAAAAGCATACGCTTCTAGAAGCAAATTAAATTGAGAGACCTGAAATGACTCATGCGTTTTTGGTGATCTGATCACAAGTGGTCAAATGTGTCTTCTGTGACCACTTGTGTTTCATCTTGACCCTTCTCTCATTGTGTGAATTTTGTTTTTTACCATAACATTTCCTAATGTTACCCAATGTTATTTTGTCACTTTCTCTGGAGTGAAAAAATGTGCACACAAATGCAAATTGAAAAGGCGAATAAAAACTATACGGATGGCGACTGTGATTTGTTAGGTTAACACAAGGTTACTTTTTTTTTTTTGCACTTCATCCCAACACACATGATCACGTGTTAAGGTGCAGTCACATAGGGAAGAACCGATCCATTGTCAATACTGTGTAGAGATAAAGCACAGCTCACACAGAAGACACTTTGAAACCAAGCAGCTTTCTGTTGGTAAAGTCACCTTTATTATATATATATATATATATATATATTAGTGCTTTATAGAATAAATATTGTTTCACAGCAGCTTTATAGTAATGAACAATAAATGTAAAACGAATTCCATTCTGCTGTAAAGCAGCTCTAAAAATACAATAGTCTCATTATTCAGCTGAAGTCAGTTCAGTGTTTATTCACTTCATTTAAAAAAACTGTGTAAAGTTCATCAACTATGAAATGAGTTCAATTCAGCTATACGCAGGTCTGCAGAAAACAGTGATGTACTCACCCAGCTTAGTTCAGATCTCGTCCAGTAGTCTCAGTGCAGTCAAATCAATAATTAAGTGTCCGCAACTAAGCAAGCCAGAGGCGACAGTGGCAAGGAACCAAAACTCCACCTGTGACAGTAATGGAGAGAAAAAATCTTGGGTAAAAGTCAGCAGGCCAGTTCTCCTCTGGCCAAAAATGAATGAACATGGTGTGATTATGATTCCAGGCTGCATCACATGTCAGATTGTTGATCGTGTGACCAACTTGAACATGAGCAAAATTCGCCTTTTGCCCTTACACAAAATTCCAGATTGCATATTGGAAGGACTGGATTTCACTAAGCAATGGGCCTCATTCATGAAACACGAGCAGAACCAATTTTTGTGTAAATCATTCGTTAAGCCGTTTGTGAATCCAAAAATGTTTGTATTTTCAAAACGTTAGTTGTTATGAAAGAAATTTACACCTGCTCCCTACCACGTGTAAATGTTGCTTAAAACATTTGAACGTTCAACTTTTGAAAACAGGGCTTGTCACTGTCACTTTTTACCAACCGTCCAATCACAGTGGAGGAGGGACGGTACCAATACTATATCGACCAATCATCCTACTTGTACAACGACTGAACAACAATGGAGAAGTTAATATTGCATTTTTATATTCAGTAATATTCTTCAAAATGACATACTAGTACTACTACTTACTGCCATGGATATTCTGTATCGTAACAACCAAAATATCTCAGCTCGAAAAACGCTGCGCTTGCAAAGTGCTTTCAAGCACCAACAGCTGGCTGTTTTCAGAAGAGCACCAAACATTTTTTAGCTAAAAATGCTTTTATGGACACACAATAATTGAATATTTATTGCTAAGCATATGGTCAATTAGTCTCTTTTGAATTTACGCAATATACTGGAGCCAAACCTGAGAAGGAAGCCCGGAAGATTTCACAGAGTTTCTGGACACATAATTCGCGTAGTTGTAACTCATGGGCGGGGATTATGCTAATTATGAATGAGCGCGCACATGCGCCCTATTAACCAGTGTTTTTAATTCATTAAAGGAACACTCCACTTTTTTTGAAACTAGGCTAATTTTCCAACTCCCCTAGAGTTAAACAGTTGAGTTTTACCGTTTTTGAATCCATTCAGCCGATCTCCGGGTCTGGCGGTACCACTTTTAGCATAGCTTAGCATAGTTCATTGAATCTGATTAGACCGTTAGCATCTCGCTCAAAAATGACCAAAGAGTTTCGATATTTTTCCTATTTAAAACTTGACTCTTCTGTAGTTACATTGTGTACTAAGACTGAAAAGACAAATTTATGCTGGCTTGTCATAAAGCCAATTTAAAGTCTTGTTTAAAAACATAAATAGTTTGGTCAGTTAGGCCAGAATATAGATGTTCTGGGTGATTGCTAAAGTGTTGCTAGGTGGTTGCTAGGAGATTCTGGGTGGTTGCTAGGCTCTTGCTGCAATTGCTGGATTCCCACCTCTGTTAATAACAGAAACTCAAATTTTTTTTGCAAAAAAACAAGTTTTTGTTGTTCTTTAACTTGCACTAAAACATATGATTTATGCCATCGAAGTAGCCTGTGTAACATTAATAAAATTGCTCATCTCCTTTAGTGATACAAGGTCAGACTCATTTTAAATCTGTTGATGTTTTTCATATAGTGCCTTTACTTGGTGCCATGATGGATATTGAAATTTTGTTATTTATTTTGGTAATGCAATGTTTGTGAACACAACTGTGTATGTCAGGCTATAAATCTCCAAAAACTATGCATGGGCGCTTGCTTTGGTGTTGCCACCCCTCATAGACCTCATGCCACCCCTTTGTCACCCTATAAATAATTTTCTAGATCTTCACCCCACAATGATAAAAAATCCACCCACTCTTAAAAAAAAAAAAAAAATCCCCATTAAAGGGATAGTTCACCCAAAAATGAAAATTTGATGTTTATCTGCTTACCCCCAGGGCATCCAAGATGTAGGTTTTTTCTCGCACAAACTGATCGTTTCGTGTCTTAGGACATCAATGTGTCGTCACGAGCCACAGGGTTTAATTTGGATTTGTCTGTGCATGTTTTTTTAACTCTTATAGATTGTGTTGCCATTGACATGCATTATACGATTGACAGACGGATTTGTGTTCTACTGAAGAAACAAAGAAACATCTTGGATGCCCCAGGGGTAAGCTGATAAACATCGAATTTTCATTTTTGGGTGAACTATCCCTTTAAAAAAAAAAAAAAAAAAAAAAAAAAAAAATCCCCATTAAAGGAGTGGGTGGATTTTGATCATTATGGGATGGTTGTGTTCACACACTGCCAACACACATTTATATCCAAACACCTTGTAAAAGTGGATTTAGCATAATAAGTGACCTTTAAGAGATGTTTACTATTTGTCATGATATATACACATTCTCACATTTACACATTATCAACAACAACAACAAAAAAAAATCTGTTATCCAGCAGTTTGAATTACATTCTGATTAAGCCCAAAATAAATCATGGTGTAATCAGACCTGCAGTTGTAAAACATACAGAAACAGTTCAGCGTTATGACCTCCATCACCCCTATTAATGGACATAAGTGTTTCCATGTCACCTAGTCAAACTGACAGGAGCAAAATTGCACTTCTGCAGCAAATTAGCCATATTCAGGCAGGATAATTGTTTCTTTAGTACTCCGAGCACATGTTTGTCAGTAGATTGATGCACCATAAATCATCTAGGGCTGCACCTGCTAGTCTGAGCAGCCTGTCAACATGACGCCTGCCTTAGCAGCCCCAAAAAAACACATTTCATTAGAGTGACAGCATGATATGACAAAAAATGAAAAGAAAAAAAGCATACCAGACAAATCACAGAAGCAGCTGTCAACACAGGAAGTACTAAAAGTATTGGGCACCTTTTGCTAACTGAACCATCTGGCAGTCATGGCACCAGGGAGTGAATTTAAACTGAAATGCAGGTGGACTTGAAAAATATTCTTTAAAAAAAAAAAAAAAAAAAAAAAAACACATTGAGTTTCTACTCACTGGTAAGGGCTGAAATTATATAATTGACCAGTGTTTAATGTCGTCTCTGTCACTTTATGACTCATAGTGTAATATATATGCTAATTTGCTTAACTTATCACACTCTATCCTTGGATTCCTCCTTCTATTAAGAAAAACACGTCTGATATAATATGAATAGCGGAGGAGTTTGAGAGTTATTACCAAAGTGAAGTGGAAAAATAGTGTGGGGGTGAGTTTAATATGGTGTTGAGCAGCTTCTTCATTTCTTTTGTTGTTATGCATTTTATTTGTTTGAGTGTTAAAGTAATAGTTCACCCAAAAATGGAAATTCTGTCATCATGTAGGCTACTCATCCTCATGTTGTTCAAAACCTGTATGAATTTCTCTCCTGTGGAACACATCTAAAAATGGCCTGTCTAAAAAAAATCAGTATTCACTGTGGGGACTAAATGGATAGTATCAAGGATAGTAATACCAGAAATTTTTGATCCCCAAAAAACATTTTATAAATCATACTAAATGATGCAATGCAATTGTACAGTATAAACCCAAAATGTGTGTGTTCTTGTGCATGCAAGAAGGCAACAGTGGACAAAACATGTCAGTACAAAACACAGACCACTTCATCTGGTACTAGAATCTACAGTGCTTTTTCATTCAACACTAGCCTCCGACTGGTACATTGTGACAAACAAGGAAGTTAACAAGCTTTTCTGGTAGTCATCCCCCCACCTTCACCCTCACCCTCACCCTCAGAGAAACCTCATTATTTTCTCTCATGTAACCACAGCAGCAGATTCAAGTCCATTCTACAGTACCAGCACTTTTATTCATTTCTTTTCGTCCTCTATTTCAGGCCCTTATAATTACACAAAGGCTTCACAATGTGATTATAGTCCCAGGATTTAAACTGCTTTGAAGTCTGTCAATTTGATAGAGATGTGTGACTCTGGGCTTTAGGATGAGGGTACACAATCATTTTAACAGGATTTCACATCTTTACTGTCCCTTATGAGGATAAAACAATCCTTTAACTTAATCTTGAAACACAAAATATCTTTTTCATGAATATGTGGTAGTTCATGCGTTTTAGTTGCTAGTCTATTTTGAACTTTTCAATGTTATTATTTAAAAAAAAAACATTTTTTAAAGGATTAGTTCACTTCCAAATAAAATTTTCCTGATAATTTACTCACCCCCATGTCATCCAAGATGTTCATGTCTTTTCTTCAGTAAAAAAGAAATGAAGGTTTTTGATGAAAACATTCCAGGATTATTCTCCTGATTGGACTTCAATGGCCTCCAGATAGTTGAAGGTCAAAATTATACTTTCAGTGCATCTTCAAAAGACTTTAAACGATACCAGATGAGGAATAAGTGGCTTATCTAGAGAAACGATCGGTCATTTTCTAAAAAAAATACAACTGTATATGCTTTATAAACACAAATGTTCGCCTTGTACGTGCTTCCGCTTTCCGTATTCTTCAAAAAGCTTCCACTGTATGTCCTACGCCTTCCCTATTCTACTTACGGGAAAAAAACTAAACAAAACTGGCGCCACGTTCATTCCGTAAGTAGAATAGGGAAGGCGTAGGACATACAATGTAAGCTTTTTGAAGAATATGGAAAGCGGAAGCACGTGCTAGGCGATAATTTGTGTTTATAAAGCATATACAGTTGTATTTTTTTTTAAATGACCGATCGTTTCACTAGATAAGACCCTTATTCCTCGTCTGGTATCGTTTAAAGCCCTTTGAAGCTGCACTGAAAGTATAATTTTGACCTTCAACCGTCTAGAGGCCACTGAAGTCCACTATAAGGAGAATAATCCTGGAATGTTTTCATCAAAAACCTTAATTTCTTTTCGACTGATGAAAGAAAGACATGAACATCTTGGATGACATGGAAAGTGGACTAATCCTTTAACATAAATCGTCATACTTTCTGCTTCAAAGTAATAGGCCAACCTGGAAGTTCACATCATCCTGAGTCCCTGAACAAAATCCCAGTAGGACTTTTCCACTGGCTTTTGTACTATTGCACATATAAGCTCTGTGACCAACAAAAGTTTATGATTCTTTTGTTCATCAAGATAATCTGCAGAAAGGAACTCAACTTTTATGAATTTTGAAGTCTAAATATAATCGCCAGAGGTAAAACATAAGCTATAAATGAGCTACACCACGGTCGCATGATTTCAACATCACCGCCATTAAGCTTCCAACAGCTCTTTCGGGCTTTATTTAAAAACATTTTCCATTAAAGTTTGAGTTAAAATAGTTTGCAAGGGCACGATTATAAAAACAACAATGCTGTGAAAACAGACTAGTCAGTAGATGAGTTTACCTGTTCATTGTGATGATGTCCTCAACAGCCTCTGTAGTCCCATTTCAAAACAAGTAAAAGCTTTAAACATTACAAGGTGATATCACTAATGTATTTTATGTCATAGAAGAAAACGTGAAAATATCCACAGACCTTTTTTAGGCATTTAACCAAAACCCCACTCAAAAGACCCATTGACCCACCCATTCTTCCTGTCTCAATAGGAAATTAGAAAGAAAACTGCACTAGTCAGGCAGTTTATCTGGGTCTTTTAGTGCTACTGTGAAGGAAATAAGCCAGTGTTTTGTAGTTGTATAAACTAGTTTTGGATCTAAAGCGATCCTGGCTTTGGCTAATCCCAGTACTAGAATGATTCCCAATGGCAAGTTTAACTTTTTAGATCAGTCCTTTAAAATTTTAATGAAATGACATAATTGGAATATGTTTCATGCAAATGTGGACGTTTGATGTTCGGCTGAGAGTTCTCAGTGGCTAGAATACATTCATCAATTTGAAATAGAGTAAATCAGCTTTTATACATACAGACAGGCGATGCCTGATAACAGAATTGCACCATTATGTATCATTTAAGCTCTCTTTTAAGCTTTACTTCCATGGACTTTTTATTTAAACATTTTTGGTTCTAACTGGAATGTTTTTGAGTGGATTGTATGGCTTTGGGAAACCTGAAGCTTATGCCAAATAACAGCTTGGTCATTCTGCTGTAAGTGATTTTACTTTCGTCCATCCAAGGAGGCTAAGTAATGTAGTGATTGGTACTCACATGACTGCTGACATTGTGATTTTTAGATCACACATCACTTAAAGTGTGGTTATAAGTACATCAGAGTTACGTTATCTAATGGAAAGATAAACTGTTGTTCCTCTGAAAGTAATAAGGTGAAGAACATTATTATGCATTAAAAAATAAATGGAAGATTATAGCTAGCATCAGCTATATTACCTCTAATGTAAATTAGAAAATCATATACTGATGATAATATACAACAATGCCAAGGTCTCTGGAAAGAGGTTTGGTTAAGTGATATTTACGTTCCACGTGGTTGAGTCTGATGACGGTGATGTCTTCCACTGGTTGTGCTGCGAGCTGGAATCCGTTTCAACAGCCTTGAACACGAAACTCTGTGGGATGGTGATCTCCTGGAGCACCAAAAGAGATCCTACAATCTGGAACACGCAGACGATGCCATGACGTAGGTGTAGAAGGTCCTTAACAATCTGGATCATTCAGACGAAAGGACCTTGAAGTTGAACCTTGACACTTAGAACTTGGTCAATACGCATTTGTCTGGCATGGAAACTCGGGACGTTCTGTAGTCATTACTGTCTCTCTGGACGAAAATGATGTAAATGTATGAGAGTAAATGATGGCAAGAACTTTCATTTTTTGATGGACAACTGCTTAAAGTTCAAAGTTAAAGTTTATTTACATTGTTAGACAAGGAAGATTAATCAGATTTCCACTCTGAATTGTTCCAGTAGCCATTAGTATTCTCATGAGTGTTGACATCTGCACCGAGCTCAGATGAGAGATAATCAGAATCATGGTGGGAGCAATCGTACGCTTCTGGCCTCTGGCAGACAAGAGCTGGTTGACTCTGCACAGGTTAGTTTGGGATGAGGATGACTAAGACCACTGAGTGTTTGGTACTTTAGCTGTGAAGAGCACATGATGAGACTACAAATCTGATTTTCTTTTCTTGGGAAGGAAAAGAAAGACCTGAAATGTGAAGCTTTTTAATATAGCAGTTATTATTTGAGCTTTAATGTCGAATTCATCCTTACTGAAGTGGGAACTATACTGTTGTACTGTAGGTGACAAACAGTGCTTTACCACAATTTACAGGTTATGTCACATCTGTTTCTGGCGTCACTTGTTCAAACCAGTTCAGACACCATGTCTTAAATTTAAATTAAAGTCATACAGCAATTTTGTAGTAACTAATGCAAACCTATTACTAATTATTTTCACATTACAAAAAAGTACTATCCCTTGTAATAGTTACAAGCAAGAATTAACATCATTTGTACACTTTGTACTACAGCTTAGCAAGAAATAAATAAGTAAATAATCATAATCCTGTTTACTGTCAGGTTTATGTTCTATTTCCATGGACTTTTAGTTTGTATCACATTGTTTTCCTGTGTTCTGTTCCTGTTTCCTTTGTTACCTATATTCAAGCTTATCTGCATCTTAGGTTACTGATTGTGTGTCTGTTTGTTTCCATGGTTACCTATGACCTGTGTGTAGTTTAAGCTGCGCACACACTTAATGATTGTAAGGCCGATTATGAATGTAAATTGATACTTATGACTGATCGCGCTCAAACGCGTCCAGTCAGAGCCAGTTGTGTTCAGTCTGCGATTACAGTCGGTGTTCAAATTTAATGTGTAAGTATATAAATCTGCTTCAGTCGCAGGAAACAATCGCTGTATGTTGAGCACAGTCTTAGAATGTTTTAGCTAGTCGTTAAATGTGTGCCCGGCTTTAGTTGCCTTTGTTTGTCCAATGTATGTATTGCCCTTAGTTTAATTTGTTCCTTATCGGTTCTCGCTTTTATGAACTGTGTGTTGTATTTATTCTCTTGCATTTCTGAGTTTTGTATGTCTAGCAATTTCCTGTGTAATATATATTAAAGACTTATTCTAGTACCTCCCTATTTGTATGTGTTGCTTACCACTCAGTGTGACATGTATCTGTTTAAAAAAAATTCTATCGAATTTATTAAGCTCAATCAAGATTTTAGAAGAAAAACATGAGTGACAACTTAATTTAGGCTAAATTTACAGCCTTGTAAGCTTCCATTTTTATTTATATTTTAAACATTATGCCATCATGGTTATGTCTTGTTTAATTTCATAGTTTCTTTGTCAAGTTCTGTTTAGTTTATAGTTCATGGTTTTCCCTTTGTTACGCATCTTCTTTTGGATTTAAAACAACACAGCAACCAGAATGCATTGTACATAAATTGATTTACCAGCTGTCGCCTCCACCTGTTGAAGCAAGTAGATCGCTCCCTCGAGGACCATACGAGGGACTTTTTAGATCTGGCGTGCCTCACACATTACCCTAAAAGTGCGCTTAGCAATTTCTACCATGTAGAAAATGAGCGATCGAAGGCACGCCTGCACAGGAAAGGTGATCGAGGGAGCTTTGAACAATATTTGGAGTGGGTACTCGACATATTGTGGATCCCCACTTACCAGGTGCCTTGCGGAGGATTACATCACCAGCCCCAACTCCAACCACAGAGCCAGAGCCCTTCATGAAGCAAGAGCTAGAGCATTTTCCAGAGGCCCATTTCTTCCTGGAACCCGAACACATCGCGGAGTGTGTGAGCCGGCAAACAGCGAGTCATAAAGGGTATTTTAGTGGAGTTTAATGGGATGGATTGGAGCCCCGCCCACACTCCTGTCACTGAGTTTCATGCTATGAGCTGGGTCCCTGTAGACTGGGTAAACCCAGCCTGATCTGCCGGCGATTGGATTTCGCCCAGCAACTCAGTCTGGAAACGTTCTACTGCTTCTGTTACCCTTTTTTGGGAACCAATCACAGACTGGCTTTATCCACCTTGCTCGTTTTTGGCGGGTATAACATGATGACGATAGAGAAGCGACGACAAGCACGACCGTCAATCCTATTCCTTTTAACCTCTCGACGATGCTGAATGACTTCTTTAGTTTAGCAAACAAATCGCTCGAGTGGGTGTAAATACCACTTACTTTCATGTTTTTTTTTTTTTGCACAACCTGCAAAAATCGCTCGATGCCATTGCTGCTTCTGCAAACCGATGATCTACAGACTCCCCAGACCAGTGTTCAAGTTTTAAATTGAGCTTGGTCTGGTGATAGCCAGACAAGGGTCCCTGCTGAATTATTACTATTTTATGATCTGGATGATGAAATGTTTCAAGGTCTCCAGTTGCAGCTGGTCCCGCCCAGCCTCAAGTCTCCTTCATCGCCAATGGTCCCGCCCAGCTTCCCACTCCTTCCTCCTCTGCCAACGCCATTCTGTTCCTTGGCCCTATCTCCGCTGGATCCCGAGCAACTGCTTTGTCTAGAGCTCCGCCCTGGTGTGTCGATCCTTTAGCTCCACCTCGGGCATCTGAGCTCCACCTCAGCCCTCCGACCCATCAGCTCCGCCTTGGTTCAGTGCTCCCTCTGGCTCCACCAGGGTCTATCAACGCTCAGGCTCTGCTTCAAACTTCTGGATCTGCAGCTGCGCCTCTGACTCTTCCAGGAATTCTGTGTCACCCTGGGTCTTCATCTCCTCAGCTCCGCCTGGGTCTCTACCTTTCACATCTCCACCACAGTTGGTCGGGTTCCTAGTTCCATCATGGCTCCTCCCTCCACTGGTTCTGTGGTGGGCCTTCATCTTAGCTCTGCTCTGGGTCCGCCATCCTCTGGCTCTTCCCTTTGTCTTATCCCTGGCTTCTCCCTCCATCATCTCGACCGTGGTGTTTCCCTCTGCCAGCCCCTCCTCAGTCATGTCTCTCTCTGGCTCCACATCCTCTTCTGGATCCCCCTCCCACTCTGTGGCGCATTCCAGTGAAGGGATGTAATGTCACGATCATGTCTTTATTTTCATAGTTTCCTTGTCATGTTTAGTTTCTAATTCATGGTTTTCCCTTTCACTGTTATGCCTGAGTTCTAGTTCGTAGTATGTTATTCTGGTTTCTGATTAGTTACTGTTTAGTTCTGATTAGTTCTGTTCCCTGTTTTGTTAGTCATCATTCTCAGTGTATATATATACAGTATATACTGTTTATATTTATTTAATGTTTATCACAAAAAATACAAAAATCAGGAGTTTAAATTGTATTTACTTCCAAATTTGCAATTATCAAAATGGATAGAAAATAAAATGGCTCATTTCATATTTAGTTATGACCTCCTGAAGATGATTAACATTTCTAAAGGTTAAGCACTGCCCACTTGTTAAAATTGCTAGCTGTGACCCTCCATAGGGACATATTCCCACTTTCTTCACTTTAAATGACACACACAGTTCTCAAACAGACACACACCAGTACACACAACTACATTCTGCTGTTACAGAAACAGATGGGATTGTTCCTCCTGACTTTTAACCAAACTTACCCATCTTGCCATCTGTTGTTTGTTAATTTGACTCTTAAAAAAGCTACATTGAATTCATGCACCATGTTTAAGCCCTTGTCTATCCGGTGCACAATGCACTTAGGAAAAAAAAAAAAAAAACATGTTTCCTTGAGACTAGACAAGACTAGACAGAACCTGTTGGAAATGTTATATTATAATGTGTGTGTGAACAAGATATAACTAATAAATATAATACAATACTAAACAAAATTGGGCAGCACTCAGACGTGTGGCGGTTATGCTTCAGTTTGTGTCCCGGCTCGCAGACCTTTCCCGATCCCATCCCCCTCTCTTTCTCCCACTTTTCTTCTATACGGTCTATACTGTCCTATCCCGATAAAGGCAAAAACACCAAAAAATAAATCTTAAAACAAACAACAACAAAAAGTATTTATACGCATACATTTGGTCAAAAACTCTGAAATTCTGCTAATACATTAATTGATAAGCTGGTTTAGTGATGCATGTCTTATCCTTTCGCCATTACCTTAAAACTGCAATGTGTCATTTCCAAGGTAAGGTAAATGACTCCTTTTGCTTATTATGCAAAATGCACTTCTGCATGGTGTTTGGCTATTAATGTGTGTTTGCAGTGTGTGTACACAACCACCCTATAATAATAAAAATCCAACCACTCCTTTTTTTTTTAATCTCCATAAATCATAAGCAGTGTCTCGGAACAAGCCGTTTCCAGATCCCTGGCAATGTGATGTCACATTAGCCACAGGCCCCTCCCACGAATGTTGACAGACACTGTCGTTTTAACATAGAACCGCCCTGAGTGAGTTCACAGCGAGTTTACACAGTCCGCCATTGCTGCAATGAAGAGAACGTCTCCCATGCATTTTAGGTGTTCTGTAACTGGATTAATCCACATATCTCTCTCCATTTACTCCCTAAATCTGAGCCGCTGAAGATGAGGTGGATTAAGTTTGTTTTCTAAGAAAATGCTCCCTCAACTCTACCGAAATTCATTTATGTCTCTGCGAATCTTTTCACACCAGACTTTGTGAACGAATGTCAATACAAAGGGAAAATACAAAACAGAGGTTGTGCTAGAAAGTTGTTACTCCAGAATGATACTGGATACGGCAGTAATGAAGGTGAGAGCACTTTATTACAGTTCATCAGAGTTGATTTACGGATATAAAGTTTACCAGTTTAATAAGCACCACGCAAAAATGCATAAGGTCTTTATATATTTGTTTACTGTTAGTTGTAACGAGTGTTTCTGTGTACTTCGCTGTGTATGTTGATGGTAATGAAAGGGAGAGAGAGAGAGAGAGTTTATGGATAATATTTTAATGCTCACTTGCACTGTGTTTTATTAAGCTCTGTGACAGTGATTTTCTAGAGTGAAAACGGGCGCTTCATCTTTTGTGTTAAGTACAATAAACATCATAAAACTCATCTGTAAAGTTTTGGCCATCATTCGGACGGGGTCCGGTACAACAGGCTTATACTAATATAGTGGAAGAAGACAATATAAGTTATAACCGTAATTGAACTAAACTATACCTGTTCTATCTCCATGCAGCATATATTTGCAGTTTCTGACATTATAGTGCGTCCTGACTGACTCCTGCACCCGGAGAACGAGCTCTTGAAGCTCCGCCCTCTTAGGCAGAGCGCAGCAGCTCATTTGCATTTAAAGGGCCCACACTGATTGGGCGCGCTTTTGCTGAACCCCAAAAAGTGGCATTTTTAACATGGGGGACACTCTGGGGAAATCAGAGACTTATTTTACATCTTGTAAAATGGGTCATAATAGGTCCCCTTTAAATTCTCAGTTCGCAACTTTGCGCATGTTAATAACAGTTTGTTCAAGTTATTTAATTGGCACATACATTAGTTTATGTTTTCTGAATTTCCTGAATACAGAATTATTCATAATCACAGTCAGGAAACAGATGTGCTTTGGTCATTTGGCTAGGATAGTGTTTTGGTTGGCATGGTTTTCACTGACATTTGGTCACTCACAAACAGCTTGCAAAAACTAATATTTAAACCAGTGGCAGTTTGTTCTGCTACTTTACAGACACTGAGCTATAAATGTCAGCAGCTGCATGTCATATAATACTTACACCAGGACATGTGTACATACTTCATACATATGCAAATATTCTAATCTTAAGTCTTAAATTTCATTGCATACTGTAACTTATCCCACACCATTTGCGCTACGGATATAGCAGTCATGACAACTCTCGGAATAGTTTTAGCATGTTCATGGATACGACATTGTTAACGTATGTTTGGTCTTGGCAGTCCAATTCCATGCTACTGCCAATATACACAGAACACACTGTTGTGAGCATGTAAGGTATGCTGCTGCTATGTCAATAGAAATTCATGAATCCCGTAGCAGATTTAGGCAGGTGGAGCTGGGGGAGGTGGAGGAGTTCAGAGGAAATCTGATTGCAAGCTGCAGGACTAGCTTACAGTGAACACTGAATCAGACTATTTAAATGTCGATTAAGCAATCTCACTTGCTGCAGAACCAGCAGAGGCTAATCATCTTGTGCCATGTAGTAAAATATTGTGATTGCAAGCAAATTGAATATAAAAGACCGATCAGCATGCCTGCAGCATCTAGAGTTTCATGACTGAACTAAACATGTGAATGATATAACTCGAATCAGACCTGTGATTTTTGCATGACAGGACATAAAACAGATGCAAAATTGATCACAATATAATTGAGAGTTGAGGATGGGATCTTTTTCCGCAAGAATACCCTGACAACCACCCACAGCTGCTTAGCATGGTGGCTCTGAAAGTTTGCTCTGAAAGTAGGTTTTCCAGTGGTGATCTCTGTGGTCTAAAGCATAGTACAGTAGTGTGTCTGAAAATATCCACCTAAATTTAGGAGCAATGTTAGTACTTGACCATGGCAAGCGTCCCAGTTTCTCAAACGATTCCAGTGTGTATTTCCAAGATGCCATCTGCTCCTTCTAAATTCTCTGTCACATTCACACAAGAGTTTAGTTTAGTTTGTGTTTCCATATATCAGTGATCTTCATTACAAAGAATAACACAGAATTTTGTTCTTGTTAGCATCTCTAATTTGTTTCAGAGCCTTAACGGCAGGACAATGTTCCCTCGTTACTGCTGTAGTTACAAACGCACAATGTTTCGTTTTTTCGTCAGCTCAGGTTGTCCGAAATCTTCTAGTTTCATCATCTTGCACTTGCCCGAGGTCAGTCTGTGCCAGCTTGGCCTGTAGATGTTTATAATAGAAGTACAGGAACAGCACTGAGCCGAGACCTAACCTAAAGGTAAAGTTTGAAAAAGACTCATTAGTGTTTAGCTAAGAGCGAAACTTCTGTTGTACCGCATCGCTCTGCTTTAATCTTCAGTACCTTGAGAGATCGCCAAGCCTGAAATAGCTGGAGTGTGACACTCACCATAAGGATATACACAAAATAAAGAAGGCTTTCTTTCATTAATTTGTGGTGTGGTTTTAAGGTTAGCTTGGTGGGTGAGTGTGTGTGTGTGCGGTGAGTGGGAAGACATACAGCCTTACAGCCTTCACAGCCTTGGGTATGTTATTTGGACACCAGAAACGTAAGAGGGAGTGTAGTGTAATGTCCTCAGGTCCAAAAGTAAATACGTTTTTAGAAAGCATCCCTGCTGTATCTAATGAAAAGTATTTGGTTCCCAAACATATCGAAATCGATGTATGTTCTCTGTAAAATACATATGATATTCATGAATAGTCGCAGTGATTCAGTGGTTTTAATCCTGGTCCTGGGGACCCACAGCTCTGCACATACTGTATGTCTCCCTTATTTAACACACATGATTCAGACCCTCAACTTGTAAAGAGAATGCTCTATGAACTAAACCAAGGGGCCGTTTTTTAATGCATTTTGGCTGTTCATTTTTACATAACAACAGCATTTTGTGGGCTTTAAAAACAAAACTTTTGAAAACAGGTTTCCAAGTGCAAGTTTTTTTTTTTTTTTTTGTATTTGGTTCTTTGGAACTAGTTAAAAGATTCTAAAATAAAGTGTTACCATTTAAAAAAAAAAAAAATTATGCTGTTATCATCTCCGTGACAATACTGTGCTGATACTGTAACTACAAAAACACAAATTTGTGAAAACAATGACATCATGTGCATGCATATTACATGTTCAGTTTATAGGTGCATAGTGTTTTTTTTTTACAAAGCAACATCGCCAATTACTGGCCTGGCATGCATAATACAGTGTTTTTAATCGTTTTTGTGGCATCCTTGTGAAAACGTTGTCTGTACTCAAAAAAACAAAGGAAAACTGTTCCATTTTTAGTACATCATTGTAGTAAATATACCCTAAGTGTGTCAAATAAAAGAGATAGAAAACATTGGGTTGTAGTTGTAGCAAATCTGTGTGCCAAATACTTATCTTCATTGTGAAGAGCACAGGAAAGTCACAAGTAATTGATTTTTTTTTTTAATAACATTAACATGTTACCTAGCTAAAACACGATACTTTCATTGACTAGCAACATTTCTTAAGAGAATAGCTTACATTTCAGAACAGTTGGGAGTGAGACTATGATGCCTTAAGATGCTGAATACTGAATACAGATCATTGCACAGTTTGGAACTCAAATCCAACCTTCTCTCTTCACTGTAAATTTTTTATAACCAAGTCCATGGAGGCTGTTATGTTAGATAGGCATAACAAATACTTGTCTAAGGAACAGTGTTATCCATCAACCCAACAATAAATATGAGAAGATGGTGTTGATATTAGGGTGTACTCACACTAGGCGATCTGAACCGTGCCAGAGCACGTTTGACCTTCTAAAATCTGGTTTGTTTGACTAGTGTGATCACTCCATGCCGTGCACGGGCGCGGTTCGTTTAACCGTCCCTGCCCCGCTTGGAAGAGGTGGGCCAGAGCACGGTTCAGTTGGGCTCAGTACACTTGGACAGTACACTTTTCAATTACTCTAATTCATTTGAGTATATTTAGGTTCTTAACAGGTCTGGTTCTCACCTTATTGATGAACAGGAATTGTAGTTTACGAGAAAAGCTGCAAGTTCCTCCATCAACGTCAGATGCCTCCGTAACAATCTTCTGATACGTGCGGCACAATCAAGTGAAAATCACTGCACGACATAAATGATAAATCTATTAGACTGTCTATTAGCGAAAGGCCTGTATACTAAATGATGCAAGCGTGCTCTTCAAAAAAAAAGTGATGCATCTTCTAAACCGTGTCACGTCCAAGTTAAATTATTGGGAAACGTGAAAGATTTACATTTCAAATATAAATGAACATAAATTAGTTGTTTATACATAAATCAGTATAAAAATGTACAATTCCATTCTAGAGATAAATGTTCATTTGAAATGCAAAAGAAAAGTGTTTTTGCTTAAAAATGCTTATTACTTTTCTTATGTGTGTCTCTCATTCATAGGCAACTGTATATGGGCTCTTTCTAAATATATAGTCAGATGAGAATGTAACAATAGCTGTGTCCCAGTTCAGAGGCTGCATCCTTCGAAGTCCACAATGTTCTAACCGAGCGTTGTTAAATGGGACAGTTTAGCCTACGGAGGATTGCTCTTGTCGCCTAGCAACTGTGACAGCTGCTGCTGACGAGTGGCAAGTAATGTTTGTACTTTTTTGAAAGTTATATTCAACTGTCTGAAAACAAAAGAGGGTTCACAACCTGTCTAAATATGTTCACCTTGGTCCATTTATATACATAATAAAGAGAATAAACTATATAAAAATCATATCTTCATAAGATATGTCAACATTTGAACTGCTTTAAAGCTTTTGATTTTTTAATGGTGCTTGCCAAAGGCGAAGCATCATTATTGTTCTCCTAAATACTTATTATTCTTCCGGACAAAAGTTTGACGCGATACTCCTCCCGCAGTTTTTGTTCACAGACCCACGAATGAGGTGTCAAATCGTGCGGATTATTCGGGAATGGTGTGCTATGACTTTTCTAAGCGATTGGGTGTACGATGTTCATCCTGTGGGCGAAAAATCGGGCGAACAAATCCCATAGACTTAACATTGCGACGAACTTTGATGAGTCATAGCTCCTAATCGAGAATTTCGTAGAAACATGCGAGTTACCACGTTTGAAGAGGCTGACAGGCTCTGTCAGACCATACCTTCAAAATGGGGTTGTAAGTTGTACCCTCTGGGGCGCAAGAGCTGCCCAAATTTGCCCCATAGACATACTATGGTGAAGCCTGTGCCCATGAAACAGTGTGTTTTTCCTACTATGGGAAATTACATAGGGATTTTGTATTGAACATAACTCTGGATCACAATGTCATAGAAACAAGGGGGTGGGCTCATTTTAATCAGGCAACCAATCAGTCTCTCAGGATTATTGTGAAGCTATCAAGCCACGCCCTAGCAACCATATAGGGCACCATAGCAACAAGTTCCATAGACTTCCATTGAAAAAGATCAAAGGAATATCTTAGGATAGAAGTGTCATAGAAACATGAGGGTGGGCTCATTTGACTCATGCTAGCAAACTGGACTTCCAACATGCTACACATGCTAGCACTGAATAGCTACATGCTAATACTGATTAGCTAAGTGCTAAAGTGGGCAGAGAACATGCTAAGAACTCTATAGAAACTCTATAGTAACTATCTGTGACAACTACCAACCACCTAGTAACACCATAGCAACCACCCAGGTTACCATAGCAACCGCCTAGCAACTGCCCAGAACACCCTAGCAACCACCTAGCAACACCGTAGTGACCACCCCAGGTACCTTAGCAACTGCCTAGCAACCGCCTAGCAACCACCCAGGTTACCATAATAACCGCCTAGCAACCACCCAAAACACTCTAGCAACTGCTCAGAACATCTTAGTAACTGCCTAGCAACACCCTAGCAACCGAATGGCACATTTTGCCACTGCAAGCACCATTCACATTTTCTTCAGGAAATGTACATTCTAGTTATTTTTACAACTGCATCATTAGACATTCAAGTAATTTGAAACCATTTGAAATATGCTATTAAATTGTGAGTTCGTTAAGAAGTTTGAGTTTTCAGGATTCCCCTATTCAAATAGATAGGACTTGGTCTTGGATGCACAAAATAGCTGCCCGGGGGCGTTACAAATATGCCCACTGAGTCGTTGTCGTGCCGCTGTGATGTATTCAGCCTTTGAATACAGCCTTTGAAGGATGCAGCCTCTGAATTGGGATGCTGCTAATGTTATCCTTCCGCAGCTTTCTGTGGAACCCGAGACCGGTGTGGCAAGCAGGTTTCACTCGCTCCGCTCCCACAGCTCTCGGCCCTGCCCTGCTTCTCACCAGAGAGAAAAGTTATGTTTCTTAGAGACACTAACTACTGCCACATGCTACCCCACCATCGCCTACGCTGTGATTATATACACATTTAAAAAGACAAATTTGAAACAAATGTGTGAAGCTTCATAAATCTGAAGGATTGCAGCGAGCAGGTGATTTTGGGGGGAAAGCTCAGTATAATCAGCATAAAATTGCTGTCTGAAAATCGAAATGTGTCATGATGCTACTGTGGATATTTTTTCACTTGCATTTCCATTTGTTATCTATTTTATCTTGGAAATTATATTTCTTTTTTTATGAAAAATAAGAGGAAATTACTTTTTTTAAATAATGTTTTTTTAGAGCAGTGAGAGTGTGATGTTATTCCATCCATCTCTTCAGAAATTTCTGTACATATATTCAGTATATGGTCATTTCTAAAATGAGCTTACCTTCATTTCTGAAGAATTGTGGGATGTTTTACAGGAACAAGCGATTAAAACACCATCAAATAGATGGATCCAGTTTAAAGAGAACATATTGTGAGACATTTTGACTCTGAATACATAATGTGTCAATCATCTCCACAAAAAAAGGCACACCTGCCTGAGTGCATGAATATTCTCATAGCTTTTTATTCATTTGGACTGAAAAGATGCAGCAAAAGGGATACATACAGACACATTATTAGAAAAGAACAGAATTAGCTGGACTCTGTGATTTGAAATCCTATCATAAAACATAATGCCATAATGAAATGATATTAAAGTAATGATGCAAACCATTATACCACAATCATCACGATACCCTCGATGATAACTCAAGGCAGATACATCACTGGAGCTCAGCTGCTAATAATATAATTAAGACTTTATGAAGCAATACTTCACTACAAAAATCCTTTTCCTTTTCAGTAAAACTATTTAAACTTTCTTAAAGCAAGAAGCATTTATTTGACAAGCAAATATATTTTCTCATTTATCCCTTCGGCATATTGTTTTATTTCCTGTTTTAAGCATAAATCTAACAAAAGTTAACTATTTGCCAATGGCTTAATATCTTATGCTGTTTCACTGTGAGAAAGTAATTACATTTTCTACAGCATATCATCATATCAGGCCTTTTGGAAGATATAAGATTCATAAAATACTTGAATTTACATAAAAACATCTATTAAACCAAAAAATATTGTTGTCTTGCTTATCAGAGTTGTCTGAACAACTTTAGATTGAAGAATGTTGTCAATTAGTATCATGAAAAAATACTTTGATGTCATTATTATTTATTGATTGGAGCGGTTAAGAAAAAAAAAAAAAAAAAAAAAAAAAAAAATCAACTAACAGGTTAAAAATACCAATAAAAAGGTCATAACCCAATCCAAATTCGTGAGAAAACTAGTATAGTGCTAAATATATGCACAAATACAAGCCAAAACAATGAATGGAGTGGGAAGCTCTAATAAATGAAAATGTTTTTTTTTTCTTCCCGTCAGTCAAGCTGATTATGAATTCTACAGTTGAGAATGAAAGTTTAATGTCTATGTGTTTATCCGTGCGTAATCTGTGATACGAGAGTGAAGTCAATAGTAAAATGGGCCGCTGTCCTTGTGACTTGATCATGACTCAGCACTCTGTCCCTGCTGGAGGCTCTTTTAGAGGAGCGATACTCTCATGTTGTCAAAGTGAGAAGTGCCCATGAAACTGCTTTAAGAGGATAATAAATTTTACCACACTGTAAAAATCTTATTGGTTGAATTAACTTACTTTAAAAAAAGCATGCAAAGAAACCGCTTTAAAAACTTCTGTATTAAATGTGCTTATTTGTTCAAGTGGACTTGGAATTACATGTCTTATACTTGAAAATTCTTGAATCATAAAGTTTGCCTAATGTAGTGAACTTAAAGGGTTAGTTCACCCAAAAATCATTAGTCATTAATTGACCCTTCGCAAAGACCCGCCCCCCTTAGTTACAGTTGCTCTGTCCGACAAGCCATGGCGCCGTCATGCCACACACAGTGAAAAATACATCGCGGAGCAAAGAGGATACTGACAACACGTCGACAGACAAGACAGAGCAGGTTACTTACGATATTAAACAAAGTCCCAGCTTTCAAATTGTGTAATTTTTTAAGAAATTCAAACAATAAAAAGCGTTTTGTGGCTCTTTAATGTGTCGTGACAGATTGCTGTAGCGCCTCAGCTCAAGCGACTCGTGAACCAATCATCTCTTCCTACTAGTTCATTTATAGCATCAAATAAACATGAATGAACATGAGAAGGAATGTTGTTTCAAACGCGGAAAGACGTCAGTACACACCATTTTTCAAATTCAAGTCCACCGAGGTTAATCTAACTCCTGACTGCTTTGTCGGATAAAATGGCGGATTCGGAGTTATGACTGGTTAGATCGCTTGTCAATCAAACTCCCGGCGAAGGGTCAATTACTCACCCTCATGCCATTCCACACCCCTAAGAAGTTCGTTCATCTTCAGAATATATATTAAGATATTTTTGATGAAATCTGAGGGTATCTGATCCACACATAGGCAGCAACATCATTGCACCTTTTGACATCCAGAAAGGTAGTTAAAACATAGTAAAACATAATAGTAACAAAATAGTCAATGTACATGCAGTGGTTCAACCTTAATGTTATGAAGTGATGAGAATACTTTTGTGCGCAAAAACAAAACAAAGATAACGACTTTATTCAACAATTTGAACCATTGTCATACGTAGTGAACTCAGTGCAGGCTTCCTTGTTTACGTCATTTTTGTGTTGTTTTTGCACACAAATAGTATTCTTGTCACTTCATAACATTAAGGTTGAACAACTGTAGTCACGCTGACTATTTTAACCATGTTTTTAACTATCTTTCTGGACGTCAAAAGGTGCAATGATGTTGCTACCTATATGTGGATCAGATACGTAGTGGCGTAGCGTCTGGGTGTGCAGGGTATGAACGTGCATATGGGCCTGGGCGAATTGGGTCCGTCCGCATCGCAAAATTTTCGTCAAAAGGAGGGTTCATAGACGTCCGCACTCCCCGTCCGCGTGCAGCCCAAATTTTGTAATGGCATGGACAGTGTGTGTACTGTACAACAACCCATACAAGAGTGAATTTTTGTGCTTGAAAACAAAAGTCCACTAGATAGTTCGCAGTGCACACACCGAACGAGTCTTTCCACAGCTAAATACTTTCAAAGGCTCGCACGCGCGTCTGTACATACAGGTGCTGGTCATATAATTAGAATATCGTGAAAAAGTTCATTTTTTTATTGTAAATAATTTTTAAAAATGGAACTTTCATATATTCTAGATTCCCATGTAAAGTACATCAAAAGTTTTTTTTTTTTTTTTTTTAATTTTGATGATTAGAGCGTACAGCTCATGAAAGTCCAAAATCCAGTATCTCAAAATATTAGAATATTTCCTAAGATCAATCAAAAAATGGATTTGCAAAACAGAAAAGTTCAAGTTCTTTAAAGTATGTTCATTTGTGCACTCAATACTTGGTCGGCAGCACATACAGCAAATGACTTGCTCCTAGCACAAATTACAGCATCAGTGAAGTGTGGCATGGAAGTGATCAGCCTGTGGCACTGCTGAGGCACTATTGAGCCTTCAGATCATCTGTATATTGTTGGATCGACTGTTTCTCATCTTTCTCTTGAAAATATCCCATAGATTCAGGGGTCAGGCATGTTGGCTGGCCAATAAAACACAATAATATCATGGTCAGCAAACCACTTGGAAGTGGTTTTTGCACTGTGGGCAGGTGCTAAAGTCCTGCTGGAAAAGGAAATCAGCATCTCCATTAAGCTTGTCAGCAGATGGAAGCATAAAGTGCTCCAAAATCTCCTGGAAGATGGCTGCATTGACTTTGCACTTGATGAAACACAATGGATCAACACCAGCAGATGTCACGGCCCCCCAAATCATTACTAACTTCAGAAACTTCCCACTAGACTTCAAGCAGCTTGGATTCTGTGCCTCTCCAGTCTTCCTTCAGACTCTGGGACCATGATTTCAACATGAAATGCAAAATTTACTTTTATCTGAAAAGAGGACTTTCGACCACTGTTCACTGTCCAGTTCTTTTTCTCCTTAGCCCAGGTAAGATGCTTCTGACGTTGTTTCTGTTTCAGAAGTGGCTTGGTAGTCCTTTTCCTGAAGATGTCTGAGTGTGGTGGCTCTTGATGCGCTGACTCCGGCTTCATTCTACTCATTGTGAAGCTCTCCCAAGTGTTTGAATCGGCTTTACTTGACAGTATTCTCAAGCTTGTGGTCATCCCTGTTGCTTGTGCACCTTTGCCTACCCAATTTCTTCCTTCTAGTCAACTTTGCATTTAATATGCTTTGATACATCACTCTGTAAACAGCCACCACATTCAGTAATGATCATCTGTGACTTACTCTCTTTGTGGAGGGTGTCAATGATTGTCTCCTGGACCATTGCCATGTCAGCAGTCTTCCCCATTAGTGTGGTTTCAAAGAACAAGAGATACCCGGAATTTATACTGTAGGGATGGTCATTTAATGAAACTCAAATGTAAATATTCTAATATTTTGAGATACTGGATTTTGGACTTTCATTAGCTGTACGCTCTAATCAACAAATTAAAAAAAAAAAACTTTTGAAATGTTTTACTTTACATGTAGGGAATCTAGTATAAATGAAAGTTTAATTTACAATTAAAAAATGATCTTTTTCACGATATTCTAATTATATGACCAGCACCTGTATGTAAAGTATAATAGAAATAATGTTGTCAATAACTTGCAATAGCCTATCTATGTTAAATGCAGGCCTACTAAAAATCATTAAGAAGCTGAATAAATGGACATAAAAAGATCTATTGTATTTGACCTTCATTTTTAAAGTGGGTTTCTGAAACTCATGCATGCATTAATGTAAGTAGTACAGAATTTTAAATGAGTCATATTGGTGTTCTAAAAAAAAAAAAAAAAAAAAAAAAAAAAAATGGCTACGTCTGCACATTTTAAGATACTGCACAAGATGTGAATACACTCACTGGGTTGGATACTTTTTATACAAAATAAAACGCACATAAAACATGATGGAAACATATTTAGAAAAGAAACTTCTAGTAAATTTATTAGGAATAAAACATGTGCATTCATAAAGTCTGTGACAGAACAATCAATTCATAACTGTAATAATGTTCGGACTCATCGCATCTGAAATGATGCAATGATCATTCTGAAATTTCAAAGCCAGTGTCGAATCGGTCGAATTCAAACTTCGACTGTGTTGAAAATCCGTTCTTTTGACATTTTTGAAATAGATCTGCAATGCAAAATCATAATAATGGAGGAGCGCACATGGGGTATTGTCGTGCTGTTGTTGTCATTCCTTGAAAAGTTTTTACCATTTTTTACATACCCCTCGCATGAAACCAAGGGTGGCCTGTAAAAACATTTTTGCATATGGGCCCGGGGCTGACTTTCTATGCCACTGCCCTTGGATTTCATCAAAAATATCTTAATTTATATTCTGAAGATGAACGAAATTTAGATTTTGGGTGAACTAACCCTTTAATACATTAAATAACCAGTTGCAAGTACATTTAACACAGTTATATTATTCATCTGGGCTCTTGTTTTTCTTTATTTAATTATTACTTCAATTGAAAGGGAAACTAAAGGTATGTTTACACGACAATGACACACTAAAAACTGAAAAGTTTTTCCTTTGCCTTTTTTGCGTACACATGACAACGTTGTCAGAATGATCACACAGATCTGCAAAAAATGACAAAAAAATGCTGTATTCTGCTGCCAGGCCAGTAGTTGGCAATGTCACTTTGTAAAGAAACACTATGTGCCTATAGACTGAATACGTAGTACGCATGCACATGACGGCACCATTTTCACAAAAGGCTACACACTACTAGTCAAAAGTTTGGAATGATTACATTTTTTTAAAGGTGCCATCGAACCTTTTTTTACAAGATGTAATATAAGTCTAAGGTGTCCCCTGAATGTGTCTATGAAGTTGCAGCTCAAAATACCCCATAGATTTTTTTTAATTAATTTTTTTAACTGCCTATTTTGAGGCATAATTAGAAACGAGCTGATTTATGCTGCGGCCCCTTTAAATCACGCGCTCTCCGCCCCCTCCCAAGCTCTCGACTCTATCACTGCATAAACAAAGTTCGCACAGCTAATATAACCCTCAAATGGATCTTTACCAAGTGTTTGTCATGCAGCATGTCTAATTACGCAAGTATGGTATTTATTTGGATGTTTACATTTGATTCTGAATGAGTTTGATAGTGCTCTGTGGCTAAAGCTAACATTACACACTGTTGGAGAGATTTATAAAGAATGAAGTTGTGTTTATGCATTATACAGACTGCAAGTGTTTAAAAATGAAATTAGTGACGACTCTTGTCTCCGTGAACACAGTAAAAAACGATGGTAACTTTAACCACATTTAACAGTACATTATTAGCAACATGCGAAACGAAACATTTAGAAAGACAATTTACAAATATCACTAAAAATATCATGTTATCATGGATCATGTCAGTTATTATTTCTCCATCTGCCATTTTTCGCTGTTGTCCTTGCTTGCTTACCTAGTCTGATGATTCAGCTGTGCACAGATCCAGATGTTAATACTGGCTGCCCTTGTGTAATGCCTCGATCATGGGCTGGCATATGCAGATATTGGGGGCGTACACCCCGACTGTTGCGTAACAGTCGGTGTTATGTTGAGATTCGCCTGTTCTTCAGAGGTCTTTTAAACAAATGAGATTTATATAAGAAGGAGGAAACAATGGAGTTTGATGGAAACAATCTTTTCCATGTACTGAACTCTTGTTATTCAACTATGCAGAGGTAAATTAAATTTTCAATTCGATGGCACCTTTAATGTTTTTTGAAAGAAGTCACTTAGCTCACCAAGGCTGCATTTATAAACCCTTTCACAATAAAAACAGTATTATTGTAAAATATTATTAAAATATATGAAATATACCGTATATAAAGTCTATGATACATTTTATTATATCATAAATTCTAGTTTTAGGTATTAAAACTACTTTGGCTAAAGTATAACACCAGCACATACATACATACATTACATAAAACTGCCTGTCTTGAACACCTAAACTTCTTTGCTCAGTCCTCTATAAATATTCCAAAAGTTGTGCACTGCCCAAGAGAGCGAAGCAGCAGCGACTTGACAGAAACTGTTTCACTCTACCCATAACTGTGATTTCACAAGTAAATTAGCTTAGTTCTATCACCCCGGCCCCCATGCCTTACAGTCAGCCAGGTCTTTTTTATTGTGCTCTGAAAGAGCAATCTCCCACAATAACGCTAATTTCAGTTGTTATTTATAGAAACCACCATCTCCGTCCCTTGCTTTTTCCTTGTAGCAGCCCACTGCAGAGAAGATTATATTTTAATTAGGCTGGATGGGAAACAGCAAGGAGAGCTATTGACTTGAGCTGAAAAGTGCAGAGCCAGGAACATGAAATTCTCCTTAAGGTCGTCCTCAGAGTATTGTGGGAACTCTTAGCAAGGCTTTTTGAAAGGGAGGGGAAAGCTTGTGCTGTACACTAGTTTTAAAACATCTTACTATTTATAACAAATGGACACACAAATTTCAACTGGCTTTTGTTTAAGCTTGTGAGAAACTGAACAACTGTCGTCTACCGTCATGAAACACTCTCATCAAATCCGTTCATCAGAGTCTAATCACACTTGACTTGCACTCATGGATTCTTTTCTACTCATTTTATGTTATTGACAAGTGACACTGAATAAATGGAATCAAATCAAAAAGACTGAATGAAATATCCTTCATTACATGCAAGCATTTAAGTCTGTCCTTCAGGTTCAAGCAATACTGTCAGTCAGCCGTGAAAGTATTTGAGCGTAGCTGGTCTTCACCATTCAGAGGTCCATTCCGGATGAATAGTTTCAGTGAGCATTTTGTAGTACAAAGCAGCTCAAATATTCTCAGTGCGACTCTTTCAAAACCTGAGTGAATGCCGTTTAGAGTTCTTTTACTGGTGGTTTTATGTAGTGAAGATGTTTTAGTTTATCTGCACATGTACAGAGACACTGCACTAAAACACTCTTCTGAAAGTTTCAGCTTACACCATGAACTTCTGGTTAGTGTGAGTTTGGTGCTGGTCTAGCTTTTGGACTGGCATACCCATGTTGTTTCTAGTATAAATGCTTAAAGATGTTTTACACAAGATTGCGAATGCAGATGCAAGCGCTTGGCCAATGCACTGCCAACATGAAGTCCAGTTGGACATACTTTTGGTGTATGCTCTTGAGTCGGTCTGATGGTACCAAACCTCAAGGGAGCGATAGAGTTACATTCAAATATCTCTGACATTTAAACAAGATGTATTATATGATTTATGTGCAATAAACTTCTTTATTCTGTAAAACAGATCTTTTGTATATGCTTTGTTAAATATAGAGCCGTTTTACTTAAGATGCCTTAAAATGAGCTACCAAAGATGAGCATAACCAATGTCCATCGCACCTGAAGACTGATATCTAAAAGGTTTTATTCTTCTTCTCAGTAACATTTGGATATTAAAACTGAATAAAATGCAAACAGTAAAGATAACTAGCTTGGTTAGCTGATTACCTTAAAGGGAGGGTATCATACACAGTTTCTGCCAATCTCATGTTACTCTTAAGAACCTATAGAGTAGTATAGCATCCTTCATATCGCCGAAAAGTCTTTAGTTTTATCATATTTATAAAAGATACATACACTGTTATCGAGTCTTTCCGAAAACAGCCAACACTTTTCTCAAAATATATATATATATATATATATATATATATATATATATATATATATATATATATATATATATATATATATTGTTGTTGCTCCTAATATATCACACATTTCATTGACAATTACAGATCTTTCAATGACACGATTTACCGCTGGCCTTACACACACAAACTGATAAGTGCGATAGAGGGCGCACACAGTACAAAGAACCAGCCAGCCAATAGGAAGCCCTGTTGACCCTTATTCTGTCCAATGATCTTCCAGTGTGATTATTTAACTTTCTTATTATTTACATTCAGCAAGTGGAGACACATATGTACAACTCTGTTACACCTGGAGGCTCGTCGTTGTGAGCGGAGATAGAGTGACGAGCTGTCACAAGTACGCGCAGCTTTTGCGTAGAGATTGTCTACAAGCTATCGATGGTCAGCTAAACAAATGTATTTAAACACATGCAATACACCATCGCATTATCCATGGATAACTTTTGAATCACTATAATGAATATAGCATATAGTGAATGAATTTATGAATTCACTACATTCGTGTTGTTTGCATTATATGCACTTAGGCGCCTATTGCCAACAAAACAGACATTTGAAGCCGTTTTACTCACCACCTGCAGTTCCGACTCATGACCGGGATCATTATTGCTGTGACCGCTCCATCTTTCAGTTTCAAATGATCTGTAAATCCAGCGTGGAACTGGGCCTTGTTTATGAAACCATAAGCGCAGATCACGAGGGCTCGAGCAGCCACGGAAAACACGAGATATTCTCCATTCATTTTAACCAATAAAAACACGATTGCAACTATCAGTTTCTATGATTATTTTAATGAAAAATATCGAGAGTACATCAATGTAATGTGTGAGAACAAAACTCTCAGCTCCACTTAATGCTGGGTTCTTTGGGAAGCAAGATTATCTTTCCCTCACAACCAAAAACACACTTCTTTGGTGACATTGTTGATTTTGTGCAGTCATGTGACCTGTGCAGCGCTGCCATTTTTTTACAGTCTATGAGCGCTGCCGACGACTTCCATAAAGTCGAGCGTGCATTGATGGGCTCTTGCTCTCTCTCTGGTCGACGTGTGTGTGTGTGTGTGTATGCGCGCGCTTTTCCGGGAGAAGTGCCTGTATAAGGAATTCTGCCCCTGTTTACGTCACTCAGGCCCATACTCGGCACAGAAATACTCCGTCATACGTCCAACTCGTGTTTTGAAACTTTGGCCATGTTTAGCATGATAATCCACCTCTTTAACAGTGTAAATAAGTCAGAATGCATGAAATAGCATTATACCCCCCCTTTATCACCGTCAGTTCACACTGCTGTTAAAGGGATAGTTCACCCAAAAATGAATATTTGATGTTTATCTGCTTACTCACAGGGCATCCAAGATGTAGATGACTTTGTTTCTTCAGTAGAACAAAATGATGATTTTTAACTCCAACCGTTGCTGTCTGTCAGTCATATATTGCATGGCAATGGGAACACCATCTATAAGAGTAAAAAAAAACATGCACAGACAAATCCAAATTAAACCCTGCGGCTCGTGACGACACATTGATATCCTAAGACAAGAAACGACTGATATACGGCAGCGGTTGGAGCTAAAAATCATCATTTGTGTTCTACTGAAGAAACAAAGTCACCTACATCTTGGATGCGCTGGGGGTAAGCAGATAAACATCAAATTTTCATTTTTGAACTATCCCTTTAACACTTTCTCCAACAAGCAGATGCGATGAGACCTGTTTTACTGTTTGTTAATGTGACATTCGGTATAAAGCCTATTATTTAAAATAATTACAAACTTGGTCAGCAAGATTCTTGAATCATACGATCCAAGTGTAAACCTTACCGCACAATGCTTAAACCTAATCATGGTTATAATGGGTGAAAAAAAAAAAAAAGATATATGATATATATATATATATATATATATATATACATACATGATTTTGTACATTTCAAACAAGGCATACAATTCTGTCATCTTGTACAAACTACTACAAGTTCTTATGTGCGTGTATTGGTGAGGCTGTGTAATTCAAGTCTTGCTGACTGATTAAGTTAAAGGTGAAATATGCCATTCATTTTGTATTTAGAAATGCAAAAGTACTATTTCCAAACACTCCTGCACCTTCTGTATTATCCCCATATATTATTATCCATACTAGTATCCAAAACACAACATAACGCTGGTGACCAGCTGTTTTTTTTAACAGGCCAAGTCTTCCACAAATAGATATCACCCATTACGATGGATTTAGTGGGTCAATGTGGTAAGAAGACAGTGCCAAGACTGTCACAAGATCTGTGGCATGAGCAATGTATTCTTGAAGGTTCCTCCAAGGCCAGTTCATCAGCTAACACTGACTGGATGACAAAAGCTTGTCACACAGAGCCACATCAAGGCCTTGAAGAAATGAAGCCACTTGTACTTTTAGCATCTCTGACGTCATGCTATACAATCATTTCTCATTGTATAGTGCCTCAAACCTTGGGTCTTGTACCTTTCAGAAATCTTTTATTTAACATTGACTGTCCATACTCAGTTGTCTGCACCCACAAAGATCTGTAAGGATATAATCTCTTTTCAGATTTGCAGTGGCTGCAGAAAGCTATCAGTCTCAGTTCTTCCTTTACTAGTCATTAAACAATGTTAAAGTTAGTTACATTAAGAAACCATTTCCTCTAGTCAGTGGTGTACTTGCCCACATGGAAAAAACCTATATAAACATATATGTTTCAATATAGGTTTGATATAGGTTTTACATATATGTGACATATATAAAATTGGCCGTTTTCCTATATTATATGTACATATATACACATATATGCACACATATATATATACACATATATGCACACATATACACATATATGTACACATATATATATACACATATATGTACATATATGTACACATAATATAGGAAAACGGCCAATTTTATATATGTCACATATATTAAAAACCTATATCAAACCTATATTGAAACATAATGTTTATATAGGTTTTTTCCATGTGGGACCAATTTCACGTGTTCGTGTAGCGGTGTGTTTTCTGCGTTGTGTCGTAATCAAAGACAGACTGCGAAAAATCTTGCCATCAGGTCCTCACTTTATTCTGTATAACACAAATGGCAATATATGAGGACTTGTGCAGCATACAAACAGCATGCGGCAGCAACGCACAACGCTGAGAAAGAGAGATATTAAAAGTAACTTAAGTAAAGAAAAATAATCAACGAAACATCTGAATGTACATCACAGAGGGGTTTTGGATTACAATCATACAAATATATCATGTGAATTCAGCTGTTACATGAAACATGGCCTTAATTGAATCACCGCAAAAACTTTGTGCGACCTACCGCTGTGATGTCTCATGCAGACAAAGTGCGTCAACACCCCAAGTCAGCATGGCGGCAGGAAACCCCAAATATGGTCATGGCAAGTGGCATCACAAAATAATTGTCTAAATACATAACTGCTACATTCGCACATACATAAGTTCTTGCATAATTTTTTTCGTTAATTCTTAGTTTTTGCCTTGATAATAGAAAATATGAGCTAGGCATCATGTATGACAATCAAAAATGAGATATGAGCTACAAAATGACCAGATCCTGCCATTAGCTATATAGAAGACATATCTTGTATGTATAGGGCATATATATGGATATGAAGAAGCAATACAGGAGACCTATATTTCCTGTATATGCACATATATGCACCTCAATTTTGCCTATATGTGGCATATATACACATATATGCAGTATATATACGCATATATGCAGCATATATATAGCATATATGCAGTATATATGCGCATATATATAGCATATATGCAGTATATATGCGCATATATGCAGCATATATATAGCATATATGTGCATATATGCAGCATATATGTACATATACACTGCATATAGGTTTCATATATGTGCATATATCCACATATAGGTTCTTTCCATGTGGGTGGAGACATAGACTGGCAATGTTCAGCAAAAATGTGTGTTCTCCAAAATGACTTACACAGACTCTCTAATCTTCAGGTAATACCATAAAATGAAATGCAACTAAAACAACACCCTTGAAGGTAAGGCATTGTTTCTGCAAATTTCCAGCAGTGAAATCCAATCATTTCAATAGGAATTCACACAATCATTTCATGTGAAGGTGAAAGATTTTACCATGCGTTCAAGTTGGTCACACAGATTTGCCGCATTTACCAACAACTTCATACTTTGCTTCATACAATTCTCCATTATACATACAAGACAAAAGACCTTTTTTGTCTGCAAAATTTTGCTTGATATTTAAGCAAGGCTAAGTGCAGTAGGTATTTACAGTCGTGCTGATATTCAGACCAGCAGCATGATTGCAAATGTGATATTGCTTTTATACAGCAGTTCAATACACAAACTTAATTGAGGACTTATACATACAGCACTGCCAGTTGCTATTTTTATTCCGCCAATGAAAATAGTTCCAAGCAAATCCACATCCCAGTTAATCCATGCACATCTCTGAGCAACCCACAGCAATCCTTTGAATGAATGATTGACTCACTCATCAAGACATGGGCTGCATCCGAAATCACATACTTCCCTACTGTATACATGGGCGAAAAGAGTACATGTTCGAATTTACAGTATTCATAAAACAGTAGGCAGAAAGTACCCAGGTGGCTTACTACTTCCAGCAAGATTCTGGAGTGTACATCTGATGGACACTTTACTATCCCATGAGGCCACAGGAGAGGATTTGTGAATGGCAGTGAAGCGATGCAACTTACACTGGTAGGTCAAGTGACAACATGACGGATATAGTAGGTCCGGATTACATTCATACTATTTATAACATACTTTTGTGAAGGTTGTGAAGCAATTACTTATTAAAAAGAAGCACTGACTCAAAGAGAATGTGATTTAGATGCAGCCGTGTTACATTACAGAATTAATTGGTTTGTATGAAATGGTTGAAGGAATTATTCAATGGCTTGTCAATTGTCTGTTGTGATTGGTCTACTGCTTACAGCGTATGCAGGAAACCTAAAGCTTCATTAGCATATCTGAATTAAAGTTTCAGTCGGCTTCTTTCAGCACTTGTATAAACAGTGATACAAACCAGGGGCGCCGTTGGCACGGGGGACAGGGGGGTCAGGACCCTCCACAGTTTTGAAAAGATAGATGTCGACCCCCGCACTTTTGATAAGGGCTGCTTCAGTTAGTCACACTATATCATCTTTTAGCTTAGGATATTTTCTTTCAAATGAGACCATTTTCACGTTTCTGTGAGCTTCCGTTCGTAAATAATCAGCTGTTTTGTCGCGGATGTGAACAGGAAATGCGCTCTCGAACGGAGAAACACGGTCGATGGTATATAAATCGTGCCCGAACGTTAGCGTTTGTCAATCAAGCCAAACCGTCCATTTAGAAACCGAGAAATTTGACACTTTAAGGTAAGGAGACTGATCTCTCAGGTTGAAGCGCAAGCTGGCTTGACTGAAGTTTTCGTGAGAATTTATAGTTTATGGACTGTTTTGATTTCGGTAATTACATCTTGAAAGGCAAAAGCATTGATGGCATCTATAAAAGAGATATCTGAAATAGAAACGAAAGTGATATTGCCTCATCCAGTGGAGGACAGTAACGAGAGGAGATCTGTGCATTTCATTGGTATGTGTATACTGTAATACTGCATTTACAATGCTTATCAATGCTTATTATTTATTAAGGGCCCTCACACCCAGGCTCACCGCCACCCAGTGGCCGTAGGAAAACAGTGAACAGTGGGCTACATGCAAGCGAGTAAATACAGGAGAATTTTGGCAAAGTTATTTCAAAGTGCCACACTTCCTGCTGCCAACAGGTTGCACTTTGACTGTAACTGAATATTGCCATGTAGATGTCTTCAGGCCAGGACTATTATCTAACATGTGAAGTTTGGAGCAGATCGGACATTGTATGCCTGAGTTACAACAACTTCCTGTTTCGTGGCGTTAATTGCATACATCAGCACTTAGCCAAGTGTTGCATAATTTATCATATTTCTAGTATGTTTGGTACTTCGTGGCATACTGAAATGTCTTTCTGGGAGTGAATTACAGTGCAAAGCATGCCATTTCCTGTTGCCAGCAGGTGGCGCTATGACTAACTGAATATTGGCATATAGATGTCTTTAGGCCAGGACTCTCATCACACATGTGAAGTTTGGGGCAGTTCAGACATTGTATGCCTAAGTTACAACAGCTTCCTCTTTCATGGCGAAACATCAGACTTTGTCAGTAGCCACGGACACGCCCTTCAACGAAAACTCAAAATATCTCACTTCCTGTTGGTTTTCTCTGCAAAATTTTTGCAGTTTTTGCCCTTTCCAGATGTTGTACTTTAACAAACTCCACCTAGAGCTTTAATCAGATCAACATCATATTTGGTCAGACTAATCTAAAGGCCTTTGCGACGTTAAATTGCGAAGATCTAGAGTTTTCACTGAAGGGCGTGTCCGTGGCAGCCTGGCAAAGTTCGATGTTTCGCCATGAAACAGGAAGTTGTTGTAACTCAGGCATACAATGTCCGATCTGCCCCAAACTTCACATGTTTTATTAGAGACCTGGCCTGAAGACATCTTCTTGACAATATTCAGTTACAGTCATAGCGCCACCTCCGGCCAACAGGAAATGACATGTTTTACACTGTGATTAACTCCTCATAGAGATTTAACCAGAACCACATCATATAAGGTCAGTCTAATCCTAAGGCCTTAGCGATGTTAAATTGCGAAGATCTTGAGGTTTACAGCTTTTGCACCTAGGGACTTTTTTCAAAGGTGCTTAATTGAAATTTTGTAGGTGTAATTGTAATTGAAATCGTGCAATTTTGCTACACCTAATTCTGAAACCCATATCAGATGTAAACTTTCGCCACTTCTGATGCGTGTGCAAAGTTTCTTGAGTTTGAGCATGTTTAGGCCCTCAAAAATGCGATTCATTTCGGAGAAGAAGAAGAATTGACTGAGCAATTACAATAGGGTCCTCACACCATCGGTGCTCTGGCCCTAAAAAGGCATAATCAAACACTTTAACATCAGCTTTTGACAACTTATTTGAAAAGGTTGTCAGTGGAGCAAGTTTAAAACTGGACCTCTCACACATAAGGTAAGAAATATTCCTTAATAAACCATTCCAAGAACTAAGCCATTCAACTCAGTTAGGGAGCTGAGCCTTAAAAAACTGAAATCCTAGAATCACCTCTGCACTGAACGTAGCATTCGACACGACAATGATATGTCAGAGTTGTCAAACATATCGGATGGATTTGGCAGCTCGCAGCTCTCTGCAGATCAATAAACGCTAGCAGCTGTGAGCCCCACCATTGAGAGTTTCCTCTCGCATCCATCTGTAACCTGACAGGCAGAATGCATCCTGCTATCTCATCTCAGCCAGCTCTCTCCTTTAGTTCTCCTGTTCTTATCACCCATTATTATCAGCCCTTTCCACCCTTTTTATGCTCTCTCTATTGTTTTGTGGATGGCTTCCATTTCCTCTTCTAACTTCTTTTTCCTGTTCTGTTTATTGCCTGTCTTTTCACCGGGATCTCATCTTCTTCTCCATCTCAGTCAATTTTTCTCTTTCAGAAGGTTTAACTGTTTCTCTTGCTTGAACTGACTTGCACTAGCTTCCATAAAGTGTTCAAGACATTGTCAGAATCTCCACAGCTCACCAATGAATCATGTTGGTCCTTTTAAAAGGAGTTTTGCTGAACAGCTTTATTGTTTGTTCTGCATGCCCTATTATCTGTTCCTGTGACTGGGTGCTGGGAATATACTTGCATCAAACGTTCAGCATTAATACGTGGTTAGCACAGTCATGTAACAGCAGTCATGAGGGAAGAATTGGGCCAGGTAATCTCATTACCTGTTCCTGTACATCTGTCCAAATCCCATTATGATTTAGCAGGTGAGGGAGAGAATTGGGGGTAGAGCTGAATCACGAAACATGTCAACTAGCTTTTATTTATGGTGGTTCTCACACTGTAAAGAGTGAAAATATGCTGCTATTAACATAATGAACTATTGCTACCAGAATTGAGGTTTTCAAATTGCTTTCTTGTTGTAAATTAATAATGTCAAACTGATTCAGGAATATAAGGCATATTAAGGAATATTTTATTTAAGTTTATTTTGTCCGGTTTAATTGTGTTTATTGATATGCCATACTTTATTTTGCTGTAGCCTGCAGATGAAGTTAATACACTTAAAAGTCCAGTTATGGACAACAAAAACAAAGAAATTTCAAGTTTTTCAACTTCGAATCTCTTGTCAGTTTCTGGCATTGTAATGATGTGAAATATGAGCGGGAGTTTACACAGGGTGATTATTTTAACTTTATTAAAATACAAAAATAAGCGAGGTGCCTATCTTTAGTAAAGCGGCGCGGCGAGCCGCTTCTAAGACGCTTCTAAAACGCACCGCGTCGCGGCTGGTGTAAACACGAGCACTGACTAGAGTGGCTGCGTATTAGCTCCGGTAGCCGCATCGCAGCCGTAACACACCGCAGACGTGTGCAGTGTAAACGAGGCTCTACCCGTCTACCGCCACCTGGATCTAAACCTACCCATCTCCACCCCCTTGATCTGGATCCAACTCCTCCCAATACATATTCTTTAACCTACCCGACTCCGCCCCCTGGATCTCGAGTGTTCTGCAGTGAGGGGCTACTGTAAAATAGGGCCCTATAACTTAAATCTAAGTTATTTTATTTATTATCAATATTTGAAATCAAATCATTTATTAACATAAAGTCCCACTCAAGATGGTCATTTGTCAAAAACATCAAATATGGGTTCTTGCATGTGACTTGACATGTTGTTGAAGTGTCTAGCTAAATTTATTATACATAAATGTGGAGGAAATAAGCCTTATTTTCTTTTTTCTTTTCTTTTTTTCATGGCAGAAGTTCAACAATGGCTGAAAACAATATTAGTTTAATTAGAAATTAAATATTAGAAATTAAGAAAGTTGTAAAATGTGTTAATATACTGTAATTAAAACGTTTTTTTTTAAATTTCACTTTTTAAGTTAATTTCTACCTTTTCTAACTATTTTTTCTATTTATCCTAATGATCCCCTGGCTTCTAAAAAAAAAAAAAAAAAAAAAAAAAAGAAAAAGAAAAAAAAGTTATCTTAATTCAAATAAAGTGCAAAAACAATTTTACAGAAATTTTCATTAAAATTTTAGTGAAAAACAATGTTATTTTACAGATTTTTCCTTGTTTAAATTAAAATAGTTTACTTTAATTTTACGGTCATTTGACCATTTTTTTTACGAGTTTTTTTTCTACAGTGTTGAACTTTCTTCTCCTGCAGCCTAGGCTGCATTTAACTCCACTTTTATACATACACTCGCAAACTTCCCTAAGCACTTCCCCTTGGAGGAATCCCTGCCCTCATTTAAAAAGGGTGTTCAATTTCGTCAAGTAAGTGAGGGAAGTTTATTTGGACAGACCCTTGACCCCTTGATTTTCACTGAGGGAGCGAGTCTACTCAATATGTATACTTGCAGACAATTCCATAGACCACAATGCAATATGATTGTGATGTCACAGCACATCGTGCTTAATTTACACTGTAAAAAAAAAATCCCAGTAAAATTTACGGTAAAAAACCGGCAGCTGTGGTTGCCAGAATTTTACCGTAAAAAATACGGTAGCAACGTAAAAAAAAAAAATCTGTTAAATTTACGGTAAAATAAACATATTTCATTAACTGATATTAATGTTAATTTACCAACCTAATGAAGTACTAATATCTGTTTTGCCCCTTTATAATACACTGACAATCACCAAACACAGTGGTGATGAGAGTCACATGATTAATCAAAGTTCATCACAAGCAGCTTTTCCACAAGCTGAGAAGGACAGCACTAACATATAGAAGGTGCACACAGTGTCATTCACACACACACTAAACACCAACATGGTAACACATGACATTTTAAAAATGCAATAAACATTAATTTAACAACATTAGGTGTAGCATAAAACCCTAATGTACATAACTGATTAGAAAAAAATGAGAAAAACTAAGAAGAAACAGAGTTATTTCAACGAAAATATATCAAATGTGAAGTGTCACGCAGGGAATTGTGGGAATGTCAATTTACGGTTTTTCACTGTAAATTTTACAATGAATTGTTATCTTTACTTCCAAAAACTGTGAATTCAACGGTATTTTACCGTTTTAAAATGTAAAATTACATTAAATGTACCGTTAGATCTATTACAGTTATTCACCGTATATAGTACGGGAACTTTCTGTAAACCAATTAACAGTTTTTCACCGCAGCATTTTTACAGTCTTTTACTGTTAAAATCACAGTCATTTTTTACAGTGTACCTCCACCCCACACAACTCTAGAGTATGATATTGGAGTTATTATAATTATGCATTTCCTTCAGCCTGAGGCTTATTCATCTCACTTTTGGTGTTAAAGGGCCTATATATTTTATGCATTTTTTCTTGTTCAAGAAGCCGTTTCACTCAGATATACGTCACATGGAAAAGACTATTGCAGCTTTCATTTCATGCCGACTATATAATAAACAGTCAAAGCTCACATTTACCAACAGCGTCACTATTTTGGATCTTGGCAATTCAGTAGATCAGCTGGATTTAGTCCATACAAAAACAGAACAAAACCTTCTATCAGAGCATTATTCTAATCCTCAACCCAAGTGAAGGTTATCCAGTTCAGAATCTGCTGAAGGCAATATTCATGTTTTTGAATGAGCTTGGATGAATCAACATGAAGCCGTTTGTATTATCATCTAACAGCTACACCAAGGGTGTCGAATTCATTTAAGCGACAAAAAGTCACCTTATTATTGAGAAACAAATGTGAAAAATCAGTTTTTACACTAAATATTTGTTCTTGTATCTGTCCATGTAATTATTTCCAGAGCAAACTTTAAAAACGGGCCGTTCCTTTGACACCCCAGATCTGTTGAGATAAGCTGGCAGTAGCTCATGCTTTTGAAATAATCTGTTTTAGCTCAACACAAATCCAAGAAACTTTGCCTTTATCTTGAGCCTGAGGATAGTCCAGCATTATCATTAGTGGTGCACTGCCATGGTGTGCCTTTTTTAGAAAACCACTCACTGGCTTTTCTCTTCCTTTCAAAAGAAAATGATTAAGGTATGCTAGAGCTCAGAGGTAAACAGCGGGTATTCAGCAAAAGGCTAATACACATTAATCTCCCGGTTGAATGCAGACAAAAGGAAAATTCATAAAGTAGAATTAATCTAACCTAAAGCCTAAAAGAACGTCCGATTTTTGCTAATTAAATTTTGAAGGAAGCCACTGGGAACAGCCATGTTCCTCGTGACCTTACTTAATTCACCAACATCCACTTGGACTAAAATGAACCCTTTGTCTTTGAGACTGATAACCTTCTGCTTTTCTTTGGAGCGCTGTAATGTGCTTATCTTATAAAGGACACTCAAGAGCACAAGTCCTGGACGTTCCGCTTTTAACAGAGTAAAGCAAGAAAGACTTGTGCTGCAGGCAATGCACTGGCCCAAATTTGTTATGTCCTAAAAACAAGTATTTGGGTTAGAGCGATCGGAGTGGAAGAATCTCACAATGCCTCGCTGTATTCCTTATTTATAGTTTATCCTCATTACACAATGTGAATTCAATGAATAAAACTAAAACTTAATTAAAACTATATAAAACACATAACAAAGTTACTTTAACAAAAATAACATGTAAAATATAAAAAATAAAAAATTCAAAATATGAACAAACTATAATAGTATATCAATGATACTAAAATTAAATACTAAAATTAATTTTGTAATTTTTTTGTAATTATTTTTAAGACTTATCTGTGCTATATGAGGTCCAAACAATTTAATATTATTTACTGGTGTTTCTCAATACAGATCTTCGACAACAAATCAAAAACACCCAGTTTTAATTGATTTTTTATCTTGCAAAAAGCTAGTCTTTGCTGTCGATGCCATAGATTGCAACAGTCGGATTCCGAAATAAAAATGCCATTAAATATATAAACTCAGCAAAAAAAGAAATGTCCTCTGACTTTCAACTGTTTTTACTTTCAGTAAACTTAATGTGTAAATATTTGTATGAACACTAAAAGAGGATGATCAGCTGTCCTTCCTGTCTCCCTGTAGCGCTGTCTCAGGCGTCTCACAGTGCGGACATGGCAATTTATTGCCCTATAGCCACATCAGCAGTCCTCATGCCTCCCTGCAGCATGCCTAATGCACGTTCACGCAGATGAGCAGGGACCCTGGGCATCTTTCTTTGGGTGTTTTTCACAGTCGGTAGACAAGTCTCTTTAGTGTCCTGCGTTTTTAGAACTGTGACCTTAAATGCCTACTTTTTGTAAGCTGTTAAGGTCTTAACGACCATTCCAGAGGTGCATGTTAATTAATTGATTATGGTTAATTGAACATGCATGGAAAACATTGTTTAAACCCTTTACAATGAAGATCTGTAAAGTTATTTGGATTTTTACAACATTATTGTTGAAATGCACAGTCCTGAAAAAGGGACGTTTCTTTTTTTGCTGAGTATATATATATTTTATAAAATAACAATGAAAAATGAGGACTATGTATATATTATATTTTAATATATATATATATATATATATATATATATATATATATATATATATATATATATATATATATATATATATATATATCTCATTTTTCATTGTTATTTTTCTAGCTTTGTTTGGTGTAACTGCTGTTTGGTGAGTTTATGTTCAGGTTCAAGTTTAGTTCATGGTCCTGTGTCAAGTCAAGTCTTTGGACATTGTCAGTCAAGTCAAGACAGTGGGCATTACAACAAGTCTCAAACAGTTGGGACAGGGCCATGTTTACCACTGTGTAGCACCTTCTTTCTTTTAAAGGTGCCCTAGAATTAAAAATTGGATTTATATTGGCATAGTTAAATAACAAGAGTTCAGTACATGGAAAAGACATACAGTGAGTCTCAAACTCCATTGTTTCCTCCTTCTTATATAAATCTCATTTGTTTAAAAGACCTCCGGAAAACAGGCGAATCTCAACATAACACTGACTGTTACGTAACAGTCGGGATCATTAATATGTACGCCCCCAATATTTGCATATGCCAGCCCATGTTCAAGGCATTACACAAGGGCAGCCAGTATTAACGTCTGGATGTGCACAGCTGAATCATCAGACTAGGTAAGCAAGCAAGGAAAACAGCGAAAAATGGCAGATGGAGCGATAATAACTGACATGATCCATGATTACATGATATTTTTAGTGATATTTGTAAATTGTCTTTCTAAATGTTTCGTTAGCATGTTGCTAATGTACTGTTAAATGTGGTTAAAGTTACCATTGTTTCTTACTGTATTCACGGAGACAAGAGCAGTCGTTATTTTCATTTTTAAACTTGCAGTCTGTATAATGCATAAACACAACTTCATTCTTTATAAATCTCTCCAACAGTGTGTAATGTTAGCTTTAGCCACGGAGCATAGCTTCAAACTCATTCAGAATCAAATGTAAACATCCAAATAAATACAATACTCACATAATCCGACGCATGCATTCAGTATGCATGACGAACACTTTGTAAAGATCCATTTTGAGGGTTATATTAGCTGTGTAAACTTTGTTTATGCTGTGATAGAGTCGAGAGCTCGGGAGGGGGCGGAGAACGTGATTTAAAGGAACCGCAACCTGAAATCGGCTCGTTTTCTAATTATGCCCCAAAATAGGCAGTTAAAAAAATTTATTTAAAAAAATCTATGGGGTTTTTTCAGCTGAAACTTCACAGACACATTCAGGGGACACCTTAGACTTATATTACATCTTTTTAAAAAAAGTTCTAGGGCACCTTTAACAACCCGTATACGTCTAGGAACTAAGGAGATCAGTTGTTGGAGTTTTGGGAGAGGAATGTTGTCCCATTCATGTCCGATACAGAATTCTAGCTGATCAACAGTCCTGGGTCTTCTTTGTCATATTTTTCACCATTCAGTTTTAAAACATAGAAAACATGCCATATGTATATTGTGAATAATATTTAGGTTTATGAGATTTGCAAATCATTGCATTTTGTTTTTATTTACATTTTACACATCGTTCCAACTTTTTTGGAATTGGGGTTGTATTTTCTTGCACTCCAATAACCTATTTTATTTACAACTTTCTGTTGAGCATTTTGAAAGTGAATTTCTTCTATGGTGATTATTTAATTGTAGGATAAGAGCAGTTGATCGTTGTTTATGCTATTAAAATCATTCATTTTGTTGTGGGTTGTCTTTGGCTGAGATCAATGTATCAAAATCAGAATGTTTTCTGTCCAAAATTGTGAAAACATTAAAAAAAAAAATCTGTTTTCTTACCTATACGGCAGGTTAATGCACTACTTTGAGCCTCCATTTCTCCTAAACACATATTTAATGCCATGTTGGCAAAGCCTTGAACTTTCGCTGCTCTAACATTAGCGGGTCAAGGCATATTAGATCAGTCCTCTGCCCTCGCCAAGCAAAGTGTGAGACGGTGCATAATTCATGCAGAGAGGGGACAAGGAGGGCATCGATTTTCATGCTTTTGAAAGATTAGTCTGGTAGTCTTGTAAAGACACTTCTATATTGCAGCTTCCTGGCACTGGGGTTCAAACGAGAACTAAAGTGACAACGGATCAGTGGTGGGAAACCATGTGGAATGGTTTGCAATAGTCCTATGAATAGCAAAGCAGTTTATTAGCCAACTGTGCCTGAAATATATAATTTAACAAAATATGTGATCAGCAATGTGATATTTATTTTTTCACAGTGCTGAGCAATATGACAAACGGGTCAGTAGTTAAATAAAAAGATAATTGCAAATAATAAATATAAATTCAGGGTAGAGTCACTTATTTATGAGCTTCCACACGGCAGTAAATTGTGCTTTAAACCTTCTATAAAGTTCAGAATTATATAATATGTTGGTTGAAGGCCCAAAACTTCTAGTCATAGAATCTGACAGCAAAGTTGTGGAGCTGTAAGAAAGCACAACAGGCCTGTTATAAAAGATTATTTTTAGAAGACTGATTCTCTTGAATCCTGCTTCTACGGAGCTCCTAAAGCACATGTGTCAAACTTAACTTCTGCTTCTAGTGGGCCACTGACTGACCCAAGAAACTCTGTGTGCGCTTGCAAACCTTTTGGAGTTCTTTGCGAGTGAACGCAAAGTTTCTTAGGGAACTAAGTTTTTGAAAGGGAACGCAAAAGCATTGAAATCTTTTTTTTTTTCTTCCATCTCTGTATGCTTTTATAAGTTCAAAATAAGAAATCATGTTACGTTCATATGAAAAATAACAAAACATATGTTCCACGTAGTATGAAGGAAATCTGGGCATTGTCATTTAACCTATGGAGTAATTTTATTGCTTCACTGCCATTCACAACTCCTCTCCCATGGCCGCATTGGATAGTAAACTGTCTATAAGTTGCAGACTTTGAAATTTCATGAAGTAGTAGGTCCTCAGGGTACTTTTCCTACTGTTGTTATGAATACTGTGAACACTACTCATTTAACAAACTGTTTTGACCTATAGTGGGGAATTTGGCATATTTGGACACAAGGAAAGTCGCAATTACAGGATGTTGCAAACTACGAGAAATATACTACCAATTATGAGAAAAAACTTGCAATTAAAAGAAACAAAGGCACATTGTGAGATATAAATCACAATTACATAAAACAAGATTGCAATTAAAGTCACAATGTTTGACAAAGTGTGCTGGAAAGATTGTTTTCCATAACAACAAAACATTAAAGACTTAAGAAATCGGCTCTGCATTGCCACTCATTATTGCCGCTCATCATGAATGAAATGAAAACTTCTGCTCAACAACATGAGATGCTTCCTCTGTATTAGATAAATCCCTGCTGTGAGCTATTTCATAAAGTGATATGGACAAAATCGGCCGTGGCAAAAAAATAATGGGCACATGACACACCGTAAATGACTCTTATCGTGTTTGTGGGCTCTGTGTGAAAAATCCTGTGGCTAACTCTAGAAGCCCAGCTGCATTTTCATGGCAATGTAATAAACTTCTCTCCATGCCATCTATGAACCATAGGGAAAATCCCCCCAGTGAACCAGTTAAGTGAGGCGTCACACAGCGACTCTTACAAGCTGCTGGAACTGAGGCCTCTTACGTACTCCTTCTCCTCCTGGTATATACAGTAGCAGCTATGCTAGGTACATTAGAGGCTTAGAGGTCTCTTGTTAAGTGCAAGGCATAGATGCTCTCAGAGTGCTTTGATATCAGCAGCACAGGATGAGGTACTTCCAGCTGTGGTACAAGTTGGAGTGTGAATTATAAAAAAACAGAATAAAAAAAGTAATATATGGTGTACCAAAAAGCTTTTCTTAGAACTTGGTTGGAGGGCTAGATGGAGGGAGATGTGATATATAAAAAGTTTTTTTAACTGTTTTATAACTTTCTGCAAGAACCTTGCTTTCTATGTGGTTCAGTTTGATGTAATTTCTCATTCCCCATGAAGTTATGCACTTTATACAACAGTACTGGTCTTCAAATTTGAGATGTTCCAAGAGTGCTGATAAGGACCCCAACAGCAGTGGGACTTTTCTAGCCTGACTTCGTCATACTCATATTCTAGGCAGAATTTGAGTCTGATACTGCTCCATTGCACTTGAATTATGGGGCGTGTCTTAACCGAACCAGTAAAAAAAAAAAACTCTGCACTCAATTGGATAGACCTACAACCAATCAGAGCAACGCAGTAAGTGATGTATGTTGAACTTGTACTTAAACTTTTGCCGAATCCCATCGGAAGGACGGCAAACACATCTTTCCCATCGACAAATGCCTTGATTGCGGTTCTTTGTTCGTCTTTTAAAATTAATGCGCTGTCGATTTCTTTTATTACAGACGTGATAGCGGAATCTATACATCTTACTTCTCCAGCTGCAGTCATCGTTGGTGAAAACCAATTCAACCCAAGCGCTCTTTGATGACGTGGGTGGTTACGTAACCGCAGATAGCCTGTCCATCTGATTAAAGCCCGCCCTGGCAATTTGATTGGCTTGGCCTTCTGGGAGCCGGCATAATTACTCCACAATGGATCGAGTCCAAACCGAACTTCCCGTCCAAAAAATGTTGTGGGCGGGGTTCGGGCTGGCACCCAGGCTAGGACTTTTCACTGTTTGGATCACTCTTCTTGTTTTTATGAGTGAGTCATTGAATCATTCATTCAACAAAACACTACTGTGTGTTGCAACGGTTCTGCAGTGCCTTTGTACAGAATAAGAATATATTTTAGCAAAGCAAAAACAAAGTAACTGGCAACACTGTAACTAAAATGTAAGTTAATTTACATACTTCTTACTGAATTGGTGTATAAAAGCAATATGACACTCGCACTGTTGTGCTGTTTTTCCAAATCTAGAAGATCCAGAAAGTCCCTCGTGTGATCCTCGAGGGAGCGATCCCCCTGCTCTAGCAGGAGACCAGCAGGTATATCCATTGTTAAAATACCTTTTGCTCTAATAATCCAATCTTGATCACGGATGGCTGTGTGTGAAAGATGAGATGCGTGTTGCAGAATGACAAATAAAGATACATAAGACTACTAACATAACGTTAACTTCAACACAAGACAATGAACAGAAGGAACAGAGGGCTTAAATACACAGAGGAAGATCATTAACGGAACAGGGAACAGGTGAACACCAATTAGAAACAATGACAACTGAGGGGCCGTTTACACACTAATGTTTTCAACTAAAAACGTAAAACTTGCGTTTTGGTAGTTTATTTACATGACAATGGTATTTTGGGGGCCTGAAAAGGCAAACTTTTGAGTTTCAAGTTTTTGAAAATGATACCATTATTGTCTCAGTGTAAAAAAAAAAAAAAAAATGTACAAAAAAATTAAAAAATAAACTTGAATTTGTGAAAAGGGTGACATCATGCACATGTGTATTACGTGTTCAGTTTATAGGCGTGAAGTGTTTCTTTACAAAGTGAGATAGCCAACTAATGGCCTGGCATGCATAATATAGCATTTTTAGTCGTTTTCGCAAATCCGTGTGAACGGGGATCATTTTCTAAAACGCAAAGGAAAAACTCTTCCGTATTTAGTACATCGTTGTTGTCATGGCTGTCACAGGCAGACAGATGAAAACAGAAGAATAAAGTTCCAACACGAGTTTAATAATAAATATCCAAAAGGCAAACAGATGGTGGCAACACACATAAACGTCAATGTGACCAGACGGAGAATGAACGTGAGGGTACAACTTAAATAGGAACTCAAACAAGGTAATTAATGACACACAGCTGATACAAACAAACTCATAATGACAGAAACCATGACAACCAAGGAGTGGTGGGAACATGAACAAAGGGAGACAGAGGCCACACGAACATGGGTATTTTCAAAACCGCAGCTTTTTGTATACGGTTAGGCCGTTCGTCCACACGCAAATGCAGTATCCGGTCACTGAAACTGAACTCCTGCCAGGATGAACTGATTTTCCAGAAACTCCGGTTGCAGTGTTGTTGTGTAGACAGTGAACCAGAGATTTTGGCTTGTGATGTCAGAACCGGAACCAGCAATAACCTTTTTTTCAGGCTTCTGATTGGCCAATATGGCTTTACGGTTAGGGTTTTATTGCCACCTGTTGATTTAGCATGTTCTTGACAGTTCTTCATACCATGTTTTTGAGTTTTCAAGTGGACGCAAGTTTGTTTTTGTTTTTTTAAACAAAGAAGGAAAAAATCGGTTTATAAAAATAACAGTGTGTGTGGACTAGGCCAGAAACTAGTGAATGCAAACTAATAGTCCATGATAACTAAACAAACTGAATATAACTGTGACAGTTATTGTGTAAAAATACCCTAATAATGAACTAGAACACCGGCAAAACAGAGACAAAGAAACATGAGAGTGACAAAAGTAGATTAAATGGACATTATTATTATTACTGTATTATTATTTAAATCATTTATATTTAATGTACTTATAAAGCTGTAAATAAATAAAAAATATATTTGCAACCTGTTTTTGTGGTGTTTATTTATTTATTTATTTCCTTTTTTTTTTTTTTTTATTGAAACATGAGAAGAAGGTATGGTGAAACAGAGGGGGGATGGGATTGGGACATGACACTACCTAAATTTACACTTGTGTCTTCTATTATGAGTAACTGCTAGGTCAATTCTACATGTTTTTTACTTGGACTAAATGTGCTGTGATGTTCTTTTTCTTTTTCTTTTTTTAGTTTGACCTACTTAGTTGTTTGGTATTTCAGTGTCAAGTTAATGTGTCAGACTCTGTGCAGCTTCCTCCATAAGGGCTTCAGCCACACTTCAGAAAATCTTGTTTCTCGGTGCCAAAACCCCCTGCTGTCAGCAGTCTATAATGTGCCATGGAGCGAACTGTCGCAGACAACATCTCACTCAACCCTTAGAATTTCAATATCAGTGGGGGGCTCAAAAATATGTTTATCCCTCAAATCACTCTTGAAAAGTGCTTCATTTGTAAATTAATAATTGTCGGATCCAAAACAACAATTAAAAGATGCTTTGACCGACATTGACCATAGTTTTCCCGGAACATACAGAACAATGACGTCACTAAACAGTGGTAGCACAACTAAATAAGAGCATCATTCACAAGCTTCTGCACTACAGCCTAATTTATAATTCTGACATGTATATAGCTATGCTGAGACCAAATATTATTCAGATGATCAGTGATATACGTTTTTGCCACTTCTATCACATTGTTTTGCATCTAACTCAAATTGCTCATGTCGCCTGCTGAAAGCATCATTAACCAACTATGGCTGTTAATTATGTTGAATTGTTTTTGTAACAACGGAACTTTCCACCATAGTTGGCTTTGGGAAATACACTCTTTTGATCACAAACACCATCAGCTTTACCAAAGTCCCTTTAAGACAAGTCATTTCACTCGGTGGCCATCTTTGAAACGCCTCTCGGGCATCCTGGGCATCATGCAGCTCCTATCTCTTTGAATGGGGAAACATCAAATTCTCCAAAACTGTTCGCCAACCTTATGATTAAATTTCATATTTGAAATCACCAATGAAATCTAACAACAACCGGCTCATAAATTTAGTTTCTAAAGGCTCGAATCATGACAAAAAAACTGTATTTTTCAGGCTGGATCAAGCTAATGCGCATGCGCAGACCTAAATGCGCGTCTCTGTGGAGGCGCGGGTCTGACTGTTTCTATAGAAACCGGTGATTCTAACGGCCGCTGAAGTGACGCGATGACTTTACCAGTCGGAGATTGGCTCTTATTTAGAAGGCGGGACTAATTCCGCCATATTGCGCGTTACACTTTCTCCCATTCAAAACAATACGAGTGACACGTCTTGTGTTATTCTATAGTCTTTGGCTTTACTCATGGATATGAAAAATGAAAATATGCTTGACTGTCTTTTTGACATTTTTGGTAATATAAACTTATTTTTAATAGAATATTTGTCACTCTCCAAACTTTCCGCACACAAAACAATAAGTGATTTTGAATTTAAGAAAGCTGATTGTTGAAAAATATATGTTGAGGGCATAACCTCCAAATACATCTTCATAAACCCGCACACGCTGTATCTCACACATGCGCACGCACTGTCACCATGTAATGCACTTGTCAATGCCGGATCATTTAAAAACAAATACAAGGGTTGTGCCGAATTCTGTGACCCTAGTAGGTGCTGTATTGAGCTAATCTGACCTACTCCTAAACCCAATCCTAACCCTGTCCTCAATACAGTGCCTACCAGGGTCACAGAATTCATGGCTCACAGAATTCGGCACTACACCGGAATGCAAAAAATCCCAAATCTGGCATTTTCCAGAACAGGATCCGGCTCAAATTAAGCACTGCTCTTGAGACAGCCAATTTGGATTTTGACCTTTTACAAGATATTGTTTTGGCAAGTGGCTTCAGAAGCACAAATGTTGTGCATGTGGAAGTAATTAAATTCTACTCTTGTTCTCTGAGTGAAAATGAGAGCCCTTTCTCAAGTCTAAAGTTACAGCTAAAGTTTCAGGTACACTAAAGTACACTTAGGTACACTAAAGTTTCTAAACTTACAGCTTTGGTGCTAGGTAATGCAGTTTATAATGTAATGCAAAATGTATAAATAATCCACAGCAGTGGCCTACAAGGTAGATCAGAAGACCAATTTTAACTAATTAATTTTGAGATATACACAAAACTTAGCTCAGTCTTCCTCCTGCAAACTGTGAGCTTGAAGTGTAATGTTTTGCATAGTGTTTTCAAGCTGTAATTACAGTAAATGCCAGTGTTCTGACAGAGTAAACAGAGGCACCCTGCTCATTCTCTGACAGTGGTCCCTCAACATTGGACTGTAATTACCCATCTAGATTGATCACGGCAGTTTCCTCACAGCCGTATGACTGCTGAATAGTGACACATTAGAATTTGTCTATAGAGTTTATATGTGTGGGTGTAAGTGAAGGCGGTTGGGAGACAGTGATTTGGCATTAAGTCTGTTGAGCTATGGCCAGTTAGGGTGAGATAACTTAGGTATTTTATATAATGATAAATTATAAATAAAAAAAAGATGAGACACATTTATTGTTGCTCGTGAAATTTTGTGGGGGAAAATCTAAAACAAACGGGGGTGAAAAAATTCCCTACGCAGATTTGGCTCATGTTCAAGTTGGTCATGCGAATTCTCTGTGTTAAACAACGAAATTGTTACTTGGTTTGAAAGTGATTGCTGTGTGAGCTGTTTCCAACATCTCTATACTACTGGCAATAGACAACTTGAAACTGAGTGTTTTTGACACCGAGTGAATTGCGGATGGACAAATATCCTTTTACAAAAATTAAAAAGGTAAATTCATTAGCTAATCTCAAGAAGCATAATATAAGATCTGAAAATGCATTTCACTCCTTTAACAATATAATTTTTAGATATTATATTTGTCACGATCACCAGCTGGAGTGCCCTTGATAGCCACCAGAGGGTACTACTGCCACACCATCTCGGACTACATTACCCATAACCCACTGCCCGGACTAATCAACCATGACTGTCTTCAGCTGTTCCTCATTAGCTTGTTTAGCCCAGCCTATAGGCTTGTTCGAGACTGATTGGTATATGCCATCAAAGTACTGTGAGAACGATTCAAAAGCATAACGAATCGTATGCTCTCCAAACGTTTTCACAGTACTTTGATGCCATATGCCGATCAGTCTGCGCAGCGCCGATGCATCGTGAACAAGCCTAATGTAAACCCTGTTCACTAGTGATGGTGAGATGAAGCCTCATAAAGCATTAAAGCTTTTCAGCCAAGTGGTTCAAAAAAGGGTTCATTTCTCGAGGCTTCATTTGCTCACAATACCACCTGGTGGTCAAAGAGTGTAAAACAAGCAGATACATTACAGATGACCTGATGTGATTGTGATACACTGTATTTTGCGGCAGTTATGGCTTAGAAATAACGGTGAAGAAAAAATCAATTTACACAAAGACTTATATATTTATTTGAATGTAATGTGTATTTTCTGGTTGTATATAATGATTTTATAACATAACTGTGTAATAAACGTATTGGCTTCAAATGAATGGGGCTATTAAATGTGTGTAAACAAATTCTTTGGTCATAATAGGCAGGAGGGGCGATATTATTATTCTAAAACCACAAATTCCGAGGGGATCCCATGGTTTATATATCTGTCAAAATGTCGCGCCAAGATTCAAACCACATCCAGTCGAACCATTCGAACCAGTCAGGCAGAAGCGAGGCTTCGAACGTCATCAATGACGTCATTGATCTAAACCGATACAAGCCTCGAAACGCGCTTCACTGACAGCTTCCTTGATTTCTCGACACACGCTCCGAAGCCTCGGCACAGACCGTAACATCACTACTGTTCACTCTGTCATTCGCAGTGCTGCCAATTTAGTGATTTTGTGGCTAGATTTAGGGTGCGTTCACACTTGTAATTTGGTTCATTTGGTCCGGACCAAAGAAGAAAAAAAACATTTAGTCCTGGTCCGATTAGCGTTCAGATTGGCAATTTTATCACTGAACCAAAAGATACCGAACCTTAAGGCATAGGGATACATTCACAACGTGATTGGTCGGATCTTATGACGTATTGCTTATTTTGCTGTGGATTATTTATATATTTTAAACTTACAGAACATCTAAAACAATGCTGTGCGCTGAGATAAATGCGCTTGTTGTGTGTGCGTAGCCTGCATATGATGGTATTTTTGCCAGCTGGGAACCCGTGAAGAGCTTATATAATGTGTAAAGGAGTCAAAACAGCAGCGGGAATCCATCCGTCACACACAAACGATCTGCTGCGTGGAGACGCGCGTCTGAAAAACTGACATGTGTGAGGATTCTGTCCTTTTTAGGGTCTTGTCTTCCTGTTTTTGGTTTGTTTACATGTCTTTGGTCCGTGTTGCGTTCATATATCATTCGAACCGCACCAGAGTTCATTTGGAAGCGGACCGAGACCCATCTTTTTAGCGGTCTCGGCCCACTTGTTTGGTGCGCACCAAGGTTCGGATGGCAGCGTTCACATATGTTCAAATGAACCGCACTAACCGAGCAATCGCACCAGAGTTCGTTTTAATCGAACCAAACATTACAAGTGTGAACGCACCCTTAGAGACTTCCCCAACCCCTTTTGAGACTTTTTTTCAAAAGCCTAGCAACTACTTGGACAAACCTAGGTTCTGTGACTCGCCCATTGATCTATATTTATATTAATACAGATCAGTGGACCTGCCAATATGATGTTATCTAACAACATTTAGCGACCAGTTTTAGCTACTTTCAACTGAAAGCAATTGGCATCACTGGTCATTCACTGCAAGGTTTTGTTAGTGGTTACACTGCAATTCTGAGCATTCTCCCTGGTTTCATGTCTCTTGGTTTTTTGGATTTCTTGCCTGTTTTTGTATTACTCTTTTGCCCTTGTTCACTGGCTTGTTTGTGTGTTCTTTTATTTGGACTGATTGCCTGTGTTTGACCCATTGCCTGTATTTTGGATTACGGTTCTGGGTAGCGTTTCCCAAAAGCATCGTAAGCCTAAGATGATCGTAGCTCCATTGGTTTCAATGGACCTATGATCAACTTAAGCTTACGATGCTTTTGGGAAACGCAGCCCTGGATTGTACCAATAAAGCTGCATTTGAATCTTCAACCCTAAAGTCTCGGAGCAATTTCGAAACAATATTATATTATGGCTCAAAAGAATTAATCATTGTGTCGCTTAGGAGATACCACTAATAATGCATGTTCAGACTACTAGTTAGTATTCCAGAAAGGTTAAAACATTTCACAGTCTCAGCATGTACTGCAAAAGTGTATTTTGTCATAATGCACACGAGAACACCTGATATAGGTCAATCTTAGTAGCTCAATGACCCCGTCCTAAATTTCAGAATGACGCTCACCTAATCAGGACAAAGAAAGTTCTATTTTTTCTCCTCAATTTATGCTTAGGCAATTTAGAAACTGAAACAAAGTCTTTCTTAGGTTAGTTATTCCCAGTGGCTTGCTGGAGGTATGAGTTGTAAGTGATTTTGGAGGCTATAATTAATTCAGAGCACGTACTAAAACCCAGAGTGAATCTATCCATTAGCACAAAGCTAATTTTATCTCGTCAATATGTGAGGACAGAAGCATATTTACAGTTTAACAAATTGTCTTTTAGGATTTTATCTGGTTTCTCGGTCTGTATCGGTCTTTAAAACAGGCTGAAAACTATCAAGCTGGCAGAGATTTGTGTTTTGGACTGTGTCTGTTTGCTCGAAGCTTTCCCGAGCCCTTAGGTACATTTCAGGTAGAGAATTTCAATTTCAAAGTTCAATTTTAAGGATTTTTTAAATCAATGCTTGTTTACAACAGTGGCATCTTAAAGTTAAAAGGAAACATCCTTCGTGTTTTCACAGCCAACGAATTGAGCGGTTGTAGCTTTGCATGGCACAGAACCATTTACCTTTGGACTTAGGGTTTTTTGGGCCAAGTACAACTTTTAATGAAATCAAAACATCCAAGTACAATCTATTCAGAATAATGTTATCTTTAATTTTTTATTAGCATTGAGTAAACTGAAATCTCTGAGTATGAGATTAAGAACGGTGACCATCATCACTTACCTGATCTGTGAATGTAATTGATCTTGATCTTACTTGATCTGTGAATATAATCTTCAGCAAATATGAAAATGAATATCCATTTTTTTCTTACTGCACATTAATTATAATGTAGTGATGTAGGGGAGCGCGGGGCACAAACTAATGCGGGGTTAGTTGTAACACGCATGGTTTAAATACTTCCACACATGCTAGCATGAAGAAACTTGGCATATTTACTAGCTGCCATATCGACAATAAATAGAGATAAAATTGTGCCAAAATTCAGAAATATTTGGAAGATATCACTGAAATCCAGCATTAGCGTCAGTTCTGGCAGAGTCAAGCTCGCATCAGCTGACTCCCAGGTGACTCACGTCTACCTATAGGAATACGACGCCTATTACAGCACCCATATATAAGCTCTTCAGTATTATCAGCAGCTATTGCATTCTCAGGAGCTAATTACCCTCCTCCATCCCCAGCTCCTCCTCTCTTCAGTCAGGATTGGCCAAACTATTTTGTTTGGGTAGTTCTTTAATGCTTCACTAACTATCAGAAGACACTAACCAGGTTTAAGTTGCGCAGATAGGGTTCATTGTAACACTGCGTTACAATGTGCCCCACTATTAGAACTATTCTATACAGTTACGATACAACTAGCATACTCAACTTTTATGAATTTCTGTTGAGAAACCATGGAAAAAATGTGAGAGGAAGAACCTGAACATTCAGAAAATATTATTTCAAGAAATTTACAGCATTTGTACTGGCTCATCTATTTATCTCGTGTTCTGTGAGAGTGTTCACTGTCAAACCACAAAATTATTGACATTTGAATTTCTAAAAAATGCCATTATTTTATATGAAAAAAAAAAATTGTCTTTTATTGACAAAATATTTTAGTTTGTATATTTGTTTAATTAAATCAGATAACATATTTAGTTGTCATATGGTCATGTTACAATGTGCCCCACCTATGGGGCATGTTGTCACATTTCCCTTCCCTTCTTTCGGGGTAAATAAAGAAAAAAGTATACACTGTATTAATGAAACAAAGCCACATATTTGTACCAGACATGTGTGAAATTAATGTGGAACAAAATAAATTCTCTGAACCCAAAGTACATTTACACAAACTGAGAAAGTCAAAAAGTGTTAGGTTGTGCCCCGCTCTCCCCTACGTTTTAAAGGTGCCCTAGATTATGTTTTTAAAAGATGTAATATAAGTCTAAGGTGTCCCCTGAATGTGTCTGTGAAGTTTCAGCTCAAAATACCCCATAGATTTTTTTTTATTAATTTTTTTAACTGCCTATTTTGGGGCATCATTATATATGCACCGATTCAGTGCTGCGGCCCCTTTAAATCCCGTGCTATCCGCCCACAGAGCTCGCGCTTGCCTTGAACAGTGCATAAACAAAGTTTACACAGCTAATATAACCCTCAAAATGGATCTTTACAAAGTGTTCGTCATGCATGCGGCATGCATGCGTCGGATTATGTGAGTATTGTATACTGTTATATTGTTTACATTGATTGTGAATGAGTTTGAGGCTATGCTGCGTGGCTAACGGGTAATGCTACACTGTTGGAGAGATTTATAAAGAATGAAGTTGTGTTTATGCATTATACAGACTGCAAGTATTTAAAAATGAAAATAGCGACGGCTCTCTTGTCTCTGTGAATACAGTAATAACCGATGGTAACTTTAACCACATTTAACAGTACATTAGCAACATGCTAACAAAACATTTAGAAAGACAGTTTACAAATATCACTAAAAATATCATGTTATCATGGACCATGTCAGTTATTATTGCTCCATCTGCCATTTTTCGCTGTTGTTCTTGCTTGCTTACCTAGTCTGATGATTTGGTTGTGCACACATCCAGACGTTAATACTGGCTGCCCTTGTCTAATGCCTCGAACATGGGCTGGCATATGCAAATATTGGGGGCGTACATATTAATGATCCCGACTGTTACGTAACAGTTGTAACGGTGTTATGTTGAGATTCGCCTGTTCTTCTGAGGTCTTTTAAACAAATGAGATTTATATAAGAAGGAGGAAACAATGGAGTTTGAGACTCACTGTATGTCATTTCCATGTACTGAACTCTTGTTATTTAATTATGCCAAGATAAATTCAATTTTTCATTCGAGGGCACCTTTAATGTTTTATTTTGATTTTAATGTCGCCCTGCTGCAGGGGCTCTGCAACTGGAACTGAATACTGAACCTTGCATAATAGATTGCCCTCAGGGATGACGCATTTTTGTAGGCAAAACCCGGAAGCGAGTTAGCATTTTAGGACTTCCGGTTCCAACGCTGTAAAGTCTATGGGTTTTTTGAATGGGTTTTTGCTAAATCGCCTGAAATAAGGTCTGTGGTTAACAAAGCCTCTAAATATTTTCACGTTTTGATCTATGACATAAAACACACCAGTTATAAGCCACTTGTGATTTTTTAAACTTTTACTGTGTCTTAAAATCGGCGGTTGCTAACAAATTGCTAAAAGGGACTACTTCCTTTGGCGGGGACTTTAGACGTCATGTCAACGGGACATTTGGACAGCATTTCTCATGAAAAAGTGGATAAGTATTCATAACAGCACAGATCATAATCAGCGAGCATGTTTTTAAATAGAGTTGTTTTCTAAATAAAGTTTGAGGACGCTTGGTGGTGGTGACGTTGATCCGCGACCATGGTGTGCTGTAGTCCGTTTATAGCCTACTGTTAGCCTTTTATATCTGACGACTTTATTTAAGCTTCAAAATCTATAAATGTTGTGTTCACTTGTAAAGATTATCTTGATAGACAAAACATGTAAGTGTCTCAACCCTTTGTTAAACACAGAGCTTATTTTCTGCGATTTTCCAAAAGTATATGGGAAAAATGCATAGGCTTTCAACCGAGGGAACCCATGCGCCGCTAACTTCCGGGTTGGCCTACAAAAACACGTCATCCCTGAGGTACTCTATTACTATCCTTGATTAAAGTTGGGATGTGTCTTTAATTTTGAAATCTTCTCTGTCAGCCTTACTATTTCCCTGCATTTATCACACGAGAAACCCTCACTGCTGACAGAGAAGGCTACGCTAAACATGTAGCAGTCAGTTAGACAGTGCAAGTGACAATAACAGGAGGAGACACCATGGCCCACCTCATTTGTTGAATGTTTCCGACTTACCACAGTTGTTTGATGGGCTCGTAAAAGCTGAAGCACAAGAGAGAAAAGAAGTGGTAAGCACGAATGACAAGCTAACAGGTTAGCGAAATGCTAACATGTTGTGCTAACAATACCAATTTAGATTAAAAGCTAGAGGTGTCAGATTAACATGATAGATAATGTTGGATATATTGTGTTGATTAAGTTTTATTTAGCATTCAAGCAACAAAGAATAGCAATAGCAAGATAGAGATTCAAAACAGCTACACAGAGCTGCAATTGCAAACCACTAAGCAGTGAGGCAGCAAATTAAACATGGGCATTAATAATTTAAACAACATAAACATTGAATAAAATATCTCTTTTTATTATTTTGAACAGTCATGCTGAGTCATAAAAAGTTTGAGAACAACTGGTATAAAGCATTCCCAGAGAAACAGCTGTTATAGACAGCTGGGTTTTCTAATTAAAACTGTTCGTCTTGATGACGGCAACCTTCTGCAATTGTTCATCAAGGCTAACGTTTAACTTTGCGGCTACAGACTGACTAAAGACTCTTCTAATCAGTGACTGTCTGGAAAACATTTGTTAAGTCATACTTTCTTAAAAAGAAATGACAGCATGCACCTGTCTACTTCATAGAATTCGCGAAGGACTGTTTTCTGACTGTGTTTTGCAGAGCCAGCCTTTTGAATAGTAGCATAATTTAAAAAAAAACAAAAAACAAATCAGAATACAGTTTTACTCATTCATATCTGGTTTCCAATCTAGGCAAACTTTGGCAAATCCACAGTGGAAGTCCCTGTTGGTGTGACCTTGGATAAACATGGAATTGTTGGGCAGATGTGTTTTAAATAGCTGATAATATCAGAGACATTCTGAGAGGCTCTTAGCAAAGCCATTGTTCCCATTTATCAGTCTCTCTCTTTAACGCTCACTTATCAGAAGAGATTTATGGTCATTTTATACCGCGATAAGTTACCAGAAATGGGGAACATGTCAAATCACAGTGCTATTCATCTTAGCAGATGCTTCAAATGATACATAGAGATGCTGGTGTTTTTTTGTTTTTGTTTTTCCATATCAAGTATCAGCTTTTGTGTTTGGTTCCATCACTGCAATTCACTGCTTTTCCAAGGTATCAAAAGAGCTGTTTCTGGCCCGAAATTCATTAACCTCTGCGATGAATAATGATATGGGTGCTGGGTGACATTTTGAAAAGACAAATATAGAGCTGTGGCATAGTGGTTAACATACTGCATGCGCTCAAATGCCATGCAGGCGAATGAGTTTGAATGAGGCTCGTGTCATTTCCTGTCCTCACTAGACTATCGATAAAAGTGTCAAACAGGCCAAAAACTAAAGTGAGTTAATGTATAGTAACGTCACAGACTGAACAGTGTGGTTAGAAATAGGCCTGTGGAGTGACTCACATAATTCGTTTCAATTAATGGAAATTAAACATCCTACTCCTGCTTATTAAGAGACATTAATAAGCATAAAATAAGTTAAAACTTTATTTATTTGTTTGAACGATGGCATATGAGAGTCTAATTGTTGAAAACAGTGTAATTAGCAAATGAAAATGTCTGGAAATGTCTTGTGGTGTGACATGCTCAACCTCATAAATCTGCTTTTTCAAATTGTATTATAATTCATTTTTTATGGCCTCATATTAATTGAGAGACAGCATGAAATATTTGTACTATTAAAGATTCATTTGACACACATAAAATTCATTTGTCACATGAAATAAACTAGTGCAGGAGGGTCTTGTAGAGTTTAACTATCGTGTTCAAGTTTCATTTTTGTTGTTACTTTTGGCCTTTATTTATTAGTAGTTTGCTTAATTTGCTTTCATCAATTTTGCCGTGCTGTCAAGTGTCACTCAGTGCTAGTGATCAAATCATACAATCGCTCTGAAAAATTTCATTATCTGAGAGGAATCATCAATCGTGCATTAGACAGAAATCCAATATTCACTTTCACTATAAAAAGTGCTTTTTAATAATTTATAGAATTCATAAAATGTTGAAAACAAAGCAGAATCAAGAGTTGGCTACTTGACTAACTTATAAAAACAAACATTAGTTGTAATAGTTGTGGTCTATCCATAAGAAGTTGCTTTATTCCAAGTTTTCTGAAATCATACAGTAGCTTTGTGAGGAACCTATACGACCAAAAAGTCATCATTGAAAGAAGATCTAAAAAATCTAATTTGCCATCGACATCAAACCATGCATCTTCATGTTTGTATATGTCAACTGCAAATGAGATCTGAGAGCTGTAGTGGCAGGATTTTCTGCTAATAACACAAAGTTAAGTGTATGGCTTCAGAATATGTGGAATGTAACACACAAATATGAGCTACTTTTATGATGCCTTTGTTTTTGTTTTTGGCAAAAACAGTAGCATCCGTCCATATTTAAATTCATTGTATGGATCAGAGGCCCAAGTCATTCAAATCAAGTCACCTTTATTATATAGTGCTTTATACACTCAAAATTAACGATAGACATACATCATACAAAACATACAAAAAAAATGTTTTTTTTTTTTTGTTTTTTGTTTTTTTTGATGCTGATCACTTTATTTAAACAATTTATTTTGATTTAACCCCGTTTTTTTTTTTAGGTTTCTGATTTAAATGTGATTGCTTCATGCTAAAAATTGATTTGATACTCTTTGACTTAACTTGATGTTTTCGTTTTGAAATAACATGTTTAAATCAATCAAACAGGACTTTCACTCCTTTGCAAAAGGTAGCCTTGGGAGAGTAGCCTAAATGTTGAAATAAAGTGTTTTTGTATGCATTTTTAAGCAAGAAGAGAAAATGGAGAAACTTGATCATGTTCAATGTTCTATTATATTGGTATTTAAAAGTTTCTGTTATGTTAGTGGTTTTAGGGGTTACAATTGTGGTAAAGTGTGCCGCTCGTGCTTGGGTTGAGGATTTGCTAACAAGAATTCAGATTGCTTTAGTAATAAAGCAACTGTTATGGTAGAGCTCTGGATGAAACCAGTATCACTTCTGAACTGCCAACACCAAACATCCCATGCGTAAAGAAAAGTTCATTTTAGTTTGTTACGTCACAGGATTAAACAGGAAGCATTAATTGTATGATTATTTGAATGTCAATTTAAATGAAAACCATTTATTTAAGTTAAACTAAAACCATTCATTCAAGTTAAATGAACACCATTAATTCTAGTTACTTGTACATGGTTGATTCTATTTGGTTTTTACTTGTTTCAATCACGTGGAACCACTGTCCATGACTGAATCATGTTCAGCCAAAGAGTTATTTTTTAGAGTGTACAATACAGTGTAATGCTTAAGATCCAAGGAAGATGAAGATGATGAATATAACACACAAGGTTCATTAGAATAATCCAAACAGCCAGCGTGTGAAACCGTGTGTTAACACGAGACAATATGCAGGAACTAAAATACACAGAGATGATTAACTAAAAAATGAACAGCTGTAATGATGAGTGTTAGTGTTCACGGTAACTGATGAGTGGCGGGAAACTAGAACAAAGGAACACATGTGACTAATGACAAACAAACAGAAGTCCATGAAAACCAAAACAAACTGAACATGATATACAGATTGTTTCAAAGCAGCTTTACAGTGTTAAATATGAAAATAATGATTTGATGATGCAAACACTATTCAATTCTGATATAAAGCAGCTCTAAAAAGATGATCATTATTCAGTTCGGTTCATATAACTGTGTGGAGTTCATCAATTATGGAATGAGTTCAATTCACCTATAAAGCCACTCTGATGTCCAGTTCATTTCAACAAACATGAACGAAGCTCTGTACAGTTGACAGGTCAGTGCTGCATCATCATGAAAATTTAAGCCTTTCCAATGTAAATATTTAAGCACTAGAACACGCAAAAGGGCGCATTATGTGAGAAGTTCAACATCAGAAACCTCTGAAGCGCACGCACTGAAAGCCGTGTCTCACACAGCATGCAAATACTAAGTTGAGGTCCCTTAAACCTTGACAAATTCACACAAAGTTTTGTCAAAAAAATGCCCGTTTCAGCAAGTATCCTAGTAAAGTAAAGTATCATAGTCGGTTATGTCTTCAGTTGAGAAGGCTATTATTTAAGCTATAGTACTTTTACCCGTAGTATCGAAATTGGAATATAGGATTGTGAATTTTCACTAGTATCTAAAATATTGGTGTCATAATTGCCTGTTTTTTGTTTCTAGGCTGGTAAAAAATAGTTTTGGCCTGTAAATTTTGAGACTGTCCTCCAAAAAAAAAAAAAACGACCCTATAGATCGTTTTTTAAGCACCTTATTACAACCTATATTTATGTTTTAAAGTCATGCGCCCTCTAGCTGGCGTAAAAATAATGACGTATTTTTACGTGTCGTATTACATCTGTCGTCATGAAATGATGTATGTCTGTCGTTACCAATCAAAATGCGTGTTCAATTTAAATGCAATGTGTGGACTTTTTACCCCATTTCTTCTATTTCCATTTAGCAAAACTCATTTTTTTATTAACGACTACACCCACCCCACCCCTAAACCTACCCTTAGTGATTTATAGTGCATATACTCTTTGAGCACGTGTTTCCTGGGATCGAACCCACGATCGCATGATCACATGATTGCATATTGTTATTGCAATGCTCTGCCAATTGAGCTACGCGAAACCTGAAATATGATGCAGATAAAAGGGAACAATGCATTAAAATGAAAGTGTCCTGTTGTCGATAGGTGCGCATCTTTAGCAAACGCTCCTATGGGTCTTATTTCATGAATTAAAATGAAAGTGTCCTGTTGTCGATAGAGGCGCAACTTCAGTAAACGGGTTGTATTTCAGGGAAGTGACAAACTATCTATATGGTCGTATTGGTTGGAGGACATGTTGTAAATTTCAGTCACCGGCCATTGGCAGGTGTAGCAAAAAGTTAGTTTTAGGCCCTGCAGATAATAAACTCTCACGATGACAAAGAGCTGCAATGTCACGTGATTGTGATCATGATAGAGATGATAATCAAAACCAAGCAGATGTTTTGTTAGTTTTTGGCAGAGAGTCTGAAGCACAAGTTGTACAGGCTCCGCCCTCTTCTGGAAAGCGGGGTGGGGAGCAGCAGCTCATTTGCATTTAAAGACACATGCACGAAAACAGCATGTTTTTCCTTCCACTCAAACATTTGCATTTACAACATGGTATAATAAATTATCTTTGGGGTATTTTGAGCTGAAACTTCACAGACACATTACGGGGACTCCAGAGACTTATATTGCATCTTGTAAAAAGGGACATAATAGATCCCCTTTAAATCATGATTTTAGGGTTTTGGCATTATAGTGAGTATTTTAACATTTACGAATTGGCCCCGTTCACTTCCATTGTAAGTGCCTCATTGGCAACACAGATTTTTTGCTTTTTTTCCTTAAAATAAAAGTAGGGAAGAGTGGAAATATGACAGCATCCAGAAGGTGGAGGGGACCCTCAAAGATTCATCTCCACCCACTGCTTTCCCTGGTCGAGCTCACGCTGTGGCTGAGGAAGGCTTTAATCACTAGAGGGCACATACCGCAGGGCCGGTGACAACAGAGAGCTGAACAACAGTTGTTGTTGCAGGGGCGATGAAAGCGAGAGGCCTAAATAAATTAACGGAAGAGGAGAGGGTTGTTGAAGTGACTCATGGTCTGTAATCAACATTAGTCCCAGAAGCCGTTGATTGAGCTTTACTTGTATTGAACCCAGAATATTCCTTGAATTCTGTAATGCTTGCTGGGCCATAAGAATTTAATGGGCTGTAGACCAAAACAGGTTGAGAACCCCCAGTATATTGTCTTCTCTCTGTGTGTTCTGAGAGGGTAGTGTGGTGTTTATGTAAGATAGGTGACTGCACTCTTCTCCGTCCTCGGCCTCCACGCCTTGCCTCTGATTTATGCTTCTCTCCCCTCCACCGTTCACTGCACCACTACACGCGCTGCATGTGCAATGAACTTCCCCGTCCTGTAAATCTGAGGCGCATCCACTTACCTCGCAGATCTACAGCCAACCCTCAGCCCTCTAGCCTGCATGGTTTATTACAGACCACGAATCGCTTCAACAACCCTCTCCTCTTCCGTTAATTTATTTAGGCCACTCGCTTTCATCGCTCCTGCAACAACAACTGTTGTTTAGCCCTCTGTTGTCACTTTTGGCCCGGCCCTGCGGTATGTGCCCTCTGGTGATTAAAGGCTTCCTCAGGCACAGCGTGAGCTGGACCAGGGAAAGCAGTGGGTGGAGATGAATCTGTGAGGGTCCCCTCCACCTTCTGGATGCCGTCGTAATCTTGATCAGAGGGAGAGACAAGAGAAGGTCAACTGCAGTACGGCCTTTCATCTCTGAGGGGCATCTTCTTGGAGTCTCATAACAAAATGTTGGGAGGAAGCTCCTTGCTAATATTGCTTACCGTGATTTCCGGGATCAAAATCCATGCCTGTGCTCGAACAACACTCCTATTAACCAATCAAATTTCAAGGTTATGGTTTAGGGCTTATTTTCCTTTGTTTGACCGACCAAATATTAATTAGGCTTGTTTCTAGACCAAATTGTTATAAATTACAGAAAACCTCATAGGTTTCATGATTTTTATTATCACCACATAACAAATTAATAACTCAAATTAATTAACGAATTAATAATTAACTAATTATACAACTACTGTAAGTATACCCAACCTTTACCTTGAAGGTCCCCTAGAACCAGTTTTCACAAGATGTAATATAAGTCTAAGGTGTCTCCTGAATGTGTCTGTGAAGTTTCAGCTCAAAATACCCCATAGATTTTTTTTTAATTAATTTTTTTAACTGCCTATTTTGGGGCATCATTAACTATGCACCGATTCAGGCTGCGCCCCTTTAAATCGCGTGCTCCCTGCCTCCCGAGCTCTCGACTATAATACAGTGCATTTACAAAGTTCACACAGCTAATATAACCCTCAAATGGATCTTTACAAGATGTTCATCATGCATACTGCATGCATGCGTTGGATCATGTGAGTAAAGTATTTATTTGGATGTTTACATTTGATTCTGAATGAGTCTGATAGTGCTCTGTGGCTAAAGCTAACATTACACACTGTTGGAGAGATTTATAAAGAATGAAGTTGTGTTTATGCATTATACAGACTGCAAGTGTTTAATAATGAAAGTAGCGACAACTTTTGTCTCTGTGAATACAGTAAGAAACGATGGTAACTTTAACCACATTTAACAGTACATTAGCAACATGCTAACGAAACATTTAGAAAGACAATTTACAAATATCACTAAAAATATCATGTAATCATGGATCATGTCAGTTATTATCGCTCCATCTGCCATGTTTTGCTATTGTCTTTGCTTGCTTACCTAGTCTGATGATTCAGCTGTGCACAGATCCAGACGTTAATACTGGCTGCCCTTGTGTAATGCCTTGAACATGAGCTGGCATATGCAAATATTGGGGGCTTACATATTAATGATCCCGACTGTTATGTAACAGTCAGTGTTATGTTGAGATTTGCCTGTTCTTCGGAGGTCTTTTAAACAAATGAGATTTATATAAGAAGGAGGAAGCAATGGTGTTTGAGACTCACAGTATGTCATTTCCATGTACTGAACTCTTGTTATTCAACTATGCCAAGGTAAATTCAATTTTTGATTCTAGGGCAACTAGAAATAAAATAGCCATAGTTTGTGAACTCTTTACTATTTGCAAAACCTCAGTCTGGCTTGAAAGTCTCCTACTAATATACTTGAGGACTTTTCACACTGTGCTTAACCCCGGGTTATCACTGTTCTAAACACTGCTTTTAATCCCAGGTAAAGGAATATTTCACACTTGTAATTTAGAAGCATTTGCGGTGCCAAACTTGTACAGTGTGAAACGATGCGGTGTTAGAATGTTACAGCTAGACGCTATCAACAGGCAACCAAAGACTATAGATTAACACAAGACGCGTCACTCGTATCGTTTTGAATGCAATGTGCAATACGGCAAAATAAGTCCCTCCTTCTAAATAAGAGATAACCTCTGATTGGTAAAGTCATCGCATCACTACAGCGGCCATTAGAAGCTCTGGTCCCTATAGAAACAGTCAGGCACATGCCTCCGAAATGAGACACAAGAGACGCACACTTAGGACTGAAAAAGACCATTTTTGTCATGATTCGAGCATTTAGAAACAAAATTTCTGAGACAGTTGTTGTCAGATTTCATTGGTGATTTCAAATATGAAATTTAATCGAAAGCTTGGCAAACAGCTTTGGAGAATTTGATGTTTCCCCATTCAAAGAAATAGGAGCTGCACTTGAATGCGCGAGAGGAGTTTCAAAGATGGCCGCCAAGTGAAATGACTTGTCTTAAAGGGACTTTGTAACCAATCACGTACTCATATTTGCGCGCTTTGGACAGTGACGGAAACACTGCGCATTGTATAAACAGTAAATTCAGCATTTGAGAGGAACAATTTCAAATGCTGACAGAAAACGTGACAGTTTCACTGAAGAAGAGACTGTTTCATTCTTACCTTTATAGTCCAAAATGTCCATTCAGTATAAACTCAATTTCTACAGTAGGCAATATGAGGATACACAATGCTAGAGCTATGTAAACAGGTGGTGTGCTGCGTTTATCCAATCAATGACACTGACATTGCAAATAAGAATGTTAACCTGGGGTTTAAGAATGTACTGTGTGAAACATCAGCTTATGAATACACAGGATTAATTGTTAATCCCAGGTAAATTATGAGCAGTGTGAAATGTTAAGCAAGATAACCGAGGATTCTGTTTACCCAGGGTTTAAAATGACCCAAGCTTAACTATTTCAAGTGTGAAAAGTCCTTTTATGTGCCTGTATAATAAATCAATATAAATATAAAGACACTGGACAGACATGTATTGCTGTAACGGTGCTCTTTTGCTCATCTTATGCACACACATACACAAAAATTAAAATCGCATAAAAGTATATTCAAAGTCAAGTCAAGTCACCTTTATTTATATAGTGCTTTTTACAATGTAGATTGTGTCAAAGCAGCTTTACAGTGATAACTGGTTATAATTGGTATATAATTTTGGCTGCACATCAGCTCTTAAAGAAAATGGTGTCAATGCAGGCAGATCAAAGCACTGTTGAATATCAAATCAAGTGTCCCCAACTAAGCAAGCCAAAAGTGACAGCGGCAAGGAACCCAAACTCTAACAGGTGACATCAGGTGGCAAAACAGGTGGCAAATAGGTGTTAAAATGGAGAAAGAAAACCTTGGGAGAAACCAGGCTTAGTCGGGGGGCCAGTTCTCCTCTGGCGAACAGTGCTTTGTTACGATTCAGGTAGCTATCATAAGTCCGATGGGATCGCAACATTGAAAGTATTTATTCCAGTTCCATCCAGCGGAGGATCATATTTAAACTCTGAACTTAATGCAAACCTGCTAAAATTAAATTATTTAACAACTTTTCTCAGCAGTTTATGAACTCAATGTTACAGATCAGTCCTTGAGAGGATTCACACCTCATCCATCATTTCTTTTGGCCCTTTCCTGCTGCTAGCCCAGAATACAGCAGATGATTCTCTCTGCTGGGAAGATCACTGGCTGTCACTGAGCATCAGTTGAGGAGCTTTAAACCCTGAGAATTTCAAATGGAGCTTGCAAGATCACCTTGGACCGATCACATTCTGGGCATTATCTCTTCACCTTGCTCCCCTCTGGTGCACAATGTCTTGTAGACATTTGTACGAGGACCTCCTGTCACCACAACAGCTTCTTCCTGAGGCAGCCTGCACACCTCAAGTACAAATACTGACTGCACAAGCTGGAAATGATCCAGCAATATATCTTATTTAGACAGGGATATTTTGTTTTGCATTTTATAATTACATATATATATATATATATATATATATATGTAATATTGTCAAAATGGCACCCTTTGTCCCTTTAGAAAGCTTTTCTCCAGATAATATGTTAGCATAATCCATTACATCAAAACTTTAACAGGAACACAATCTACTAGTATTCAGTCTACAGTGACAGAGAGCTCCAGTTGAGACTGAGGCCCTTGAGAAGGTTTTTAAATATATGCTATTATGTAATCTCATTGTGAGTTGCCCTTCACTTATGCACCAAAACTAGCCTACTTGTACTGTATGGTGTGAGAAGTGCTCTAAATCATTCATCAGGCTACCGCATTTCAGCTATATTCAATGGGACAGTGGAACCACAATTGCATAAACACAGAATGAACTTCACATGCCTTGTCCCTGTTTCCTTAAATCAAGTGAATGAGCTGAGCGAAAACACGGGTCTGGTGACCTTAAAAACATCAGGGGAGCCTGCAAGAGAACAGTTAATCTCTCCAAACCCTGCTGAAATCTCTCTGAACATCTCACTTCTGTCAAGTGGGAGCTGGAGAGATTTGAGTGTCATTCTGAGGCATTGTTAAAGAAAAGGAAACAGCTGCTAGATGGAGAGAGCTCTTGACTGTTTGGAAACTACTTTTTTGTCACTTCTGTTATGCAACCCTGATCCTGTAGAGTTTAGCTCCAATCCTAATCAAACACGCCTAATCAGGGTATTCAGGATTATTAGGCACTACCAGGCAAGTGTGTCGACACACCTGACAGATCATGGGTTTGCAAACCATCCTCCCTATACTGTACCTGACCATTTCGGATGCCTTATTTTAGTTAACACAGCTCATTTAATTCATTTGATGATTCATGGAATACTCCATGACTTGAATTGAGTGTGTCCAATAAGGGACACATCCAAAAATGTGCTGTGCTGGGAAGGATTTAAGAAAAATTTTTTCTGTAATAGAGGGGTAGGAAGAAAAAAAATGGATTGAAGGTCAGGAAATAAAGTCAGACTCAAACTTGCAAAAGCCACATCAGCAACATAGCTCAGTATGTTGGTGTTCATGCACTAACCACTAGGCCGGGGCTGTCCAATCCTTCTCCTGGAGGGCCAATGTCTCGCAGAGTTCAACTGCAACCTGCCCCAACACAATAGCCTGGAAGCTTCTAGTAATCCAGAAGACCCTGATTAGCTGGTTCAGGTGTGTTTAATTAGAATCGGAGCTAAACTCTGCAGGATAGTGGCCCTCCAGGAGCAGGACTGGACACCCCTGCACTAGGATTAAAGATTGAAGACCACACCATCCAAGATTCAGACCAATACCAGATACTGCAAAACCCAAACCAGTACCAGTTACCATAAGACCTACATTTTGACCAATACCAGACCCTGTAACGCCCATACCAATATCTGTTGGCCCAAGAACAACACATTGTGCAGTTATATAGCCATTCAGATCCATGGAATTCTTGGAAATGCTCTCTATTGCTACAGATAACTCACAGGTTGAGGTAGTTGTAACCTTCAGATTCTGATTTTATGATGGTGAAACCACCTTGAGTGATGCTCTAACTCAGCCAGCTGGCATGGTGTGAGGAGGTCTGTTGTGTCTCGACTCACACTGTGTACTCTTTTAAACAACTGCACCTCAAGGTCATGGGAAAACTGAGTACGCCGGAATAAAATATTAACTCTTTTAGTCTATAAAGAACAATTAAATCAATAGGAGTTTAGAGATTGAAGGTCCTTACTGCAAGTCAGAGGGAAACAAAAACATATAAGTATTAAACCATTTTTGCACCAGAACTATTTACACAAAACAAACTGTTATTGAAAAATGTTTGAATATCTAAACAAAAACTGAGAAAAAGAGATCCATTGTTTAATTTTGTAATGTTATCATATAAGTTTCATAGACCTTAAAGGCCCCATCAAATGGGATGACATACTCAATTTTCTTTTCTATGCTATGATTTATTTCCTACAAAACAGTAAGTTGAGGCAAATTAAAGTGCTTGGCAAAACCACACTTGACAGCTTGCACCATGTATGAGAATATTGGCGGAACTGTGGATGAGTTTTCACCATTACTTTCACCTACACCTGTAGACCTGCCAGAATTCGAGGCTGTGATGAAACCTGCGTTTGTTTTTGGGCTAATGCCATATCTATTTGAGCCGAGATCTAAGGGTGATGGTTCTGATAAAGAGGACCATGGCTGTCACCGGGAGTGTTAATGTGTCCAAATGGCACTCTATCAAATTATTTTCTACCGAGTTTGTATCTTTGAGCTGTTGTTTGCTTGCTGTTGTAGCTTTAGCACAGTATTATTAATAATTAAGGAGCAGCAGACATTGTCCTTCTAGAGAGCATTTTATTGGACAAAAAAATTCCATAAGCCACTGCAGACAACATATATCATCAATATTTTTTCATCCATTTTTCATCCAGGAAGAGAAAGGCTTTAAACTGTATACTATTGTGTCTGCCAAAAGATTAATTAGTAAACTTTAGGAGTACACTAACAGATGATCCCAAAGCTAACAGGCTAAAATTAAATTTTATATTGTGTTCTCTTAAAAAGTCACAAAATGATATTTGGTTTAGGTTATGATTTTAGTGAACCTGTATAAAAACTCACTTTTTCCTTTCAGCACTGTCTTTCTCTTCTCTGATTACATAACACAGAATCTTCTCTGAGCTTGTCTGTGAATTTGGTGCCAATCGAAATGTGATGTAAATCCCCATTTCAGCTGTGGATTTGTGCAATAGAACAGGGGTCACTGTGTTCTTCTCTTATTCCTCTCCAGCCTTCCCATGGGTTACCCTGTTCTATCTCTCAAAATAACTTTTTGTCTTATCTTCCCCTCCTTTCTGCCCATGCACTTCCCTTTTTCATAACCAACTGGCAGGTAGTTTGCGAGCATGTGCCTGTTTGTCGTGCAAACAGAAAGAAGCTTCTCCCGTGAGATAATAAGCAATTTAATTAACTGCGTTGGGCTGTGTGTGCATACACACACTAAACTTCTAATGGCTCTTGGGGCTATAAAAATAATTGTGATTTTGAAAGGAAATGAAGGCTTGTTAGCACAGAAATCCAATTGACAGACAATGTCATTTCACAAAGTTTACTTTTAACCTGGTTGTACCTGTGTGCTGATCTCTAATGAAACGTACATCATTTGTTAGAGTATACACAGACAGGCTGTCCTGAATAGTTTATGCTAGCGGCCTTTTAATGAGGCTGGGTTTAGCATGCAAAAAGATCTCAGAGACAGGAAGAGGTCCAGCTGAATGACCCTATTCATGGCATGCGCTGTGGTTAAATGCTTGGCTTTTATTCTCCTCATTAGTGCTCTCAAATTGCACCACAGCACAACATCTGTCACCTTCATTGAAAATCCCAGTATGAGAAGAAATAGCCACACAGAGGCAGCAGAACTGGAGGGGTTGGCAGCAGCGGCACGGCCCCCCACTTTTAGCCCACATCGCAGTCAACTGATATTTAAAGATGTACCTTTGTTGACTCGGATTAAAGGAATATTCTGGCTTCCATACAAGTTAAGCTCAATTGACAACTAAAACTAGCTTACTCTCAGTCAAATAAGTGATGAATTAGGTACCATCACTAACGGTGTCATGGCCTGCCCACTAAAAATCTAATTCTAATTAAATAGTCATCTCTGTTCATGTCTTTCCTCTTAACCTTTCTTCTTTAGTTTATTCTTTCTCCAACTGACTTTCTTTTGTCCTTCCCTCTCTTTCCCTCGCTATATAACACTCCCTGCTTCATCCATTAGCACAGAACATTGTCCTCCGCTGTCTTGTCTCACCGTTATGCTCGGGTTGTGTTTTATCAGATTAACAAGGTCCAATTAATAATGGATTGTTGGATGGGATAGCAGCCATGTTTAATTCATCGCTCATCAAAAACAGCAGATTAAGGCCATCCACTACAGATCCCAACACATTTCCATTACTTCAATCCAACATATAGATGTAAGACCTTTTTGTTTGTACAGTATCTCACAGAAGTGAGTACACCCCTCACATTTTTGTAAATATTTTATTATATCTTTTCATGTGAGAACACTGAAGAAATGAGTCTTTGCTACAATGTAAAGTAGTGAGTGTACAGCTTGTATAACAGTTTACATTTGCTGTCCTCTCAAAATAACTCAACACACAGCCACTCATGTTGAAAACGCTAGCCACAAAAGTGAGTACACCCCTAAGTGAAAATGTCCAAATTGGGCCCAATTAGCCATTTTCTCTCTCCGGTGTCATGTGACTCGTTAGTGTTACAAGGTCTCAGGTATGAATGGGGAGCAGGTGTGTTAAATTTGGTGTTATCGCTCTCACTCTCTCATACTGGTCACTGGAAGTTCAACATGGCACCTCATGGCAAAGAACCCTCTAAGGATCTGAAAAAAAGAATTGTTGCTCTACATAAAGATGGCGTAGGCTATAAGAAGATTGCCAAGACCCTGAAACTGAGCTGCAGCACGGTGGCCAAGACCATACAGCGGTTTAACAGGACAGGTTTCACTCAGAACAGGCCTCGCCATGGTCGACCAAAGAAGTTGAATGCACGTGCTCAGCGTCATATCCAGAGGTTATGTTTGGGAAATAGACGTATGAGTGCTGCCAGCATTGCTGCAGAGGTTGAAGGGGTGAGGGGTCAGCCTGTCAGTGCTCAGACCATACGCCGCACACTGCATCAAATTGGTCTGCATGGCTATCATTCCAGAAGGAAGACTCTTCTAAAGATGATGCGCAAGAAAGCCCGCAAACAGTTTCTGAAGACAAGCAGACTATATACCGATACCTATACATTTATTAATTTTCTCTCTCTCTTTTTTTTTTTTTTTTTTTTGGTGATGTTGCAGTTTTCCAAGCACAACACAGTGAGACTAATGAATGTAGGACAGGTTCTTTATTATTACTCTAATGAAAAAAGTAATAATTTTTATGTACCCCACGGGTATTAAGACTTGTATGCGTTGCTAGATTACCGTTGCACCAAAACGTACAGATGAAAAAATATCAAAGGCATCAGGGCTAAACTGGAGAGAACAAAGACACAGTTCTTTAGGAAGTTTTATTCATCCACATTCTTCACAACTTTCCATTCTTTGTGTGCACCTAAACAAAATGGTGCCCCCCATTGTCCAAAATGGATTAATTTTTTTAAATAACGTAAATCTTGGGTTTTTTCACTACATATTTCAGTAAGAGACATCATTTACGTTATATTAAGCCATATAAGTCTTAATACCCAGGGTTCCCTTTAACGTCCACAACAAATACAGTGCATAAAAATTGGATTTTAGTATTAGCATCTAACATAGTTTTTACCCGCATTCTCCACCACACTATCAGGACAAGCCTGCAACTCACCAATTGAGAACCACTTCTCTACATACTTGTCCAACACAATCACGTCCAGTTTGCTGGCAAAATAGTTTTATTCCAAAAGGAAAATGCTGAGCACAGCTGATTCCCGTCTGTGCATTCCATCTTTAATCCTATAATAATCCTGATTCAGTTTTACAACTCTGCCATTCTAGCATGTATTATCATTACTGTTTTGACTAACCACTGGCCACTGTCATCTGACACTTATAACAAAAGGATTTTGTTGGTATTATTTAGAACGTGAGTTCCATGCAAAACTTGTTTTTCAGCACATTATTGTGTGGAGGCTATAGGGTATTCTGGGCAATTGGCAAAGAATGGCTGTGTTTGCTAGAGGTAATTGTGTAAAGGCCCAGATCAAGTATGTAACCAAGCCTACATTATATTCTGGTGCCTAGATGTGGTTCAAATCCATGGCTGCATCCAAAATCGCATACTTCCCTACTAGATAGTAGGTGAAAACCAGTATGTGAAAACAGTAGTATGTCCAAATTCACAGTTTTCATAAAACAGCAGGCAAAATGTACCAAGATGATCTACTACTTCTGAAGTGTGCGTCCAATGGACACTTTACTGTCCCATAAGACTACGGGAGAAGATTTATGAATGGCAGTGAAGCGATGCAACTGATGCTGGTAGGTCACATTAATGTAGTACATCCATGTTTCATTCATACTGCACTCATTTATACTATATAGAATATTTCTTTTAACAGTTGCAAAGTAATAACTTATTCAAAACAAGTGCCTACTCAGAGAGTATAAAATTTTTCACACATCTCATGTGCTTTTTTTTTCCATTTTATTTTCCATCATGATGGATAGTTCAGCTCACCTCAATACGCCACACACTTTGACGTATCATTCATATAAACAGTGTAGTGGTGCATTCAAGTCATGTTGGAAAGATTATATTTACGAGTTGTAAATATAATTCATGTGCCATTGTGATGGCACATGAATGCCATCACAATGTCATAATTACATAGGAAACTCTGGATTTTTGAGTTCCAAGTTGGGGGTGTGTCAATGAGAAAACATGGCAGACGGAATAGATCCAGCATCTAGTTGACAGTAAATTTGTTGAAATCTATGAAATTGCTATTTTTTGTAATTTACAAGTTTCATGTACAACATAGAATGGTACTGTACAACTGACTGTTCGCAAAAACCCGCCGCCTTTAGTTAGCCATGCGGCTCTCACGACATACATCATGTTCTCACGCAGTGAAAAATACATCGCAGAGTAAAGAGGACACTGACAATGCATCAACAGACAAGACAGAGCAGGTTACTTTTGATATGAATCACAGTCTCACATTTCAAATTTTGTCATTTTTAAAGATATATAAACAATAAATATTGTTTTGTGGCTTTTTAATGTGTCATGACAGATCGCTGTAGCGCCTCGGTTCAAGCAGCTGGTGAACCGATCATCTCTTCTTACTAGTTCATTTATAGCATCAAATAAACATGAACGTACATCAAAAGGAATGTTGTTTTAATCACAGAAAGACATCAGTACACACCATTTTTCAAGTTCAAGTCCACCAATGTTAATCTACTAACTCCCCTGAATGCTTTGTGCTCAATGATTGGTTAGATCGCCTGTCAATCAAACTCTCAGCGAAGGGTCAATTACAACAGAATGTTCACAGCACCTTCATAAATTAAATAAAATCATAAAACATCACACCTGATGCACATTATTTATTAATTACTGTGGAAGTAGAGTTAAAAAACCTGATTCCACTTTCCACTATGTAGTAACTTTTTTTTTTTTTTCAAATTAATAATTTGATGCAATGTACTTATTGTGTACACGTTTTTACATTGTATCCTATTTAAAAAATATCTGCAAGTCATTTCAGCCTGTAATTAATCTCTGTAATTAAGTTGGCTTGAAAAAAAAACCACCCCGAGAACCCTAGCAACCGCATAGCAACACCTTAGCAACCACCCAGAGTACCTTAGCAACCGCATAGCAACACCCTAGCAACCACCCCGAGAACCCTAGCAACCGCAAAGCAACACCTTAGCAACCACCCAGAGTACCTTAGCAACCGCATAACAACACCTTAGCAACCACCTTGAGTGCCATAGCAACCACATAGTAATACCTTAGCAACCACCCAGAGTACCTTAGCAACCGCATAGCAACACCCTAGCAACCACCCCGAGTACCCTAGCAACCGCTTAGCAACCAGGTAGAGTACCCTAGCAACACCATAGCAACCACCCTAAGTACCTTATCAACCGCTTAGCAACACCCTAGCAACCACCCCGAGTACCCTAGCAACCGTGTAGCAACACCTTAGCAACCACCTAGAGTACCCTAGCAACACCATAGCAACCACCCTGAGTACCTTAGCAACCGCATAGCAACACCTTAGCAACCACCCAAGTACCCTAGCAACCGCATAGCAACACCTTAGCAACCACCCCGCAGTACCCTAGAAACTGCAGAGCAACACCTTAGCAACCACCTAGAGTACCCTAGCAACCACATAACACCCTAGTAACCGCCTTGAGTACCCTGACTCTCTATCTATCTATCTATCTATCTATCTATCTATCTATCTATCTATCTATCTATCTATCAAAACTACTAAACTAAAACTTAAACTTTCAAACTTCAAAACTTTTAAAACTACTTCAAACTTTCTCGACCGGCTTTTTCAAGCCAACTTAAAGTTTGTCTCGATTAACTTTTTTATCTAGTTATATCTATTATTACACTGTAATAATTACTACCCTATTATTATGAACGAAAGGAAATCTTTCTTTGAACTCAAACTATTAAAAGAAGGGAAAAAAACAAAATAATATGTACAAATCAATAACAGAATAAACCAAACAAAATGTTGACATAATACTCAACCCGTTTGAAAAGGGATAGGTAGAAGCCCTAGGCTTATCAGATCCTACCCCCAGTACTTAACAAAACCAAATCTCAATCAAACAAGATAAATTATTATTCATTTCTGCTGTGACCAGCTCCAAAAACTGCTGAAATATTAGTAGCATCAGCATAAATCACACATTTTAAGAGGTTTGTCACCCTACATATGTCATTTATATACAGAATAAATAATTTGACCCCTCCAAGCACTCTGATCTGTACTCCCCTATTTGCACAAATTGAAGTCTGTTACTTATGTAACTTTTCATCCACTTTTCCATACAACCCCTCTGATATCATACTTTGCCAGTTTATTGATTAATAAATGGTGTAATAAATTGTATCAAAAGCTTTTTTCAAAACTGTAAATATTCCCCCTGCATATTTCTTGTTATCTATAAAACTGATAATGTCTTCAATTAACTCCATTAATGCCATGGATGCAGATCTGTTCGACCTAAATCCACATTGACTATTAGCTAACAATTCATGCTTCTCAATAAAATGATCTAATCTATTAACATACAGTTTTTCTAATGTTTTAGAGAACTGAGAGAGTAAAGAAGTGCTATTACTATTATTATAATTACTATAATTATTATTATTACCCTTCCTTTGCACATTAACCGCCCTTAAACCTACCCATACCACCAAACCTGTCCTAACCTTACCATATCCCACCTCAATAGCAGAAAAATTGTTTTGCAATACAAAATGAACATAAAAATAAGTACATTTTACCTAATAAGTACATTTTACTTTACCCTGTAAGTACATAGTAGTTAAAGACACCTAAAATAAAGTGTGACCTTTCTGTAATTTTTTGTAAAGAAGGTATATTACCATTTGGCTTTGACCAAAATGATTTTAACGCAACAGTTATGACTTCCCAACTCATAAATGCACTTCCCAGGAGGACTGCATGATAGGACAAGTTGCATGCTGAAATTTAAGACTTAGGTTTAGGGCTTTAGAACAAACCCCTAACCCTGTCTGACTAAATATATGACTAATGAATCAAAATGTTAAGTCTTCACTGGCACAATCCAACAGTAAGAATAAGTGGCTCAAGCCACAGTTATTGTGTATGCTGCTGCCATAAGACACAGTGTAACTGGAGGATCAGGAAAAGTGTGTGCATGTGTGTTTTGAGTGGAGGTATGTGATGTCTGAAAGGTTTGAAGGTTCTCTCCAGAGATCTCTATTTCTTCCTATGACTACTAATTAGCGGCAAGCATTGACACAACAGACACATCAAGGCAGAGCCTCTCCATGGGAGTTCGGTAAACATTGTGGTGGTGGTGTGTGTCGGGGCTAGTCATCAAATCTCTGGAGTGCTATAGAGCCAACTGCATTCACTACGTATTCTCATATGTAGTCCTAGAGTACATTGATTACTTCATTATCCTCTTCCCAGCAATTACTCTTCTGTCTTATATCACCTTTAAGACATCCTAATGCTAGCCAAAATAAATACAAACAGAGATTACGCTGAGGTATCTGCACACAACAGAAGCGGCTATTATGAATCCATATTGCTTGCCTGTCTGTTATCAAAAAATATGCAAGCCAAGGAGGGTGGAAATCATTTTAGAGGATGCCAGAAACTCCTCCAGCCAGGCAGTAATGAAGAGAGTCAGTGTTGTGCTCTGCCTTTCAATTAGTCGATTTCCTCCAATTACACGAGACCTGCTGAAGTATCTCTCAGGCTAATAGCGATGGTGCTCGCCGGTGCCATGATATCCAGAGCAGACTGGAACACTGTGGAGGCAAATCACCAAAAATGAATTGCGGACACTGTCTGTGTTGTTTTAGAACCCAATTCACTAAAGGAATTATGCAAATCAGGTAACGTCCCAAACACACAGGCATATTTTACTGGGACTGTACAGCATCTCTCCACCAATGTGGTCCTGGACCCTGAATTGTCTATTAAAAAGCTGAAATTGTTCTCAACAGCATGGCGCGTCTTGATATATGAGGTCATAACAGTATTCCTTATTATTTGATCAGTGTTTGGTTTATTACTGCTGCCATGATCACTAGGACTAAGTACAAAATATCAGTTTCCTGTTTTCAACAGACAGTAAATAGCCGCATTGCGGCAGGAAAACAGAAAACAGCACTGACTTTTGTAAATGGGCTCTCTAATCAGCCTACTTATACATGTTTGCAATGAAAAGAACGCTGGTGACTTATGGTGCGGTCACATTAGCAACATTTTTCATTGTCGATAATGTACTGATATATTAAAGGGTCATGAAACCCAAAACAAAATTTTCTGAGAATTTAAGAGAGTTGTGTGTTGGACATCAAACACTGTTACCATCTGTTAGTTTTAACTGTTGGAGAAAACTTTTTGTGCTATTTTCAACTTTTGGGTTTTAGTTTGTCTTCGTTTCAATGTCACAGGATGTGACGTTTTCTTGTACTATAGTATAGTGATGACTCATCTGTGTCTCATAATCATTCATGAGACTGTGTCCTTAGCCTATGAGAAGATGCCTCACTTAATTATTCATGACAGCACAAGTTGATTTCCTATGACAGGCGCTTCAAACTGTGAGATTGCATACAGTTAGTGAGAGATGCAGTAATGGGTCAAAGTAAGTGTTTCTGCGGCACATAAATTCTCTTCAGTAGATCCAGAGTCTTCGACATAAGCGTGATTCATCCGCACTGTGAGTGTTAGGTACCAGTCTTTATGGCCCTTTAAAGGACGGTATATACAGTGGGTACGGAAAGTATTCAGACCCCCTTAAATTTTTCACTCTTTGTTATATTGCAGCCATTTGCTAAAATCATTTAAGTTCATTTTTTTTCCTCATTAATGTACACACAGCACCCCATATTGACAGAAAAAACAAAGAATTGTTGACATTTTTGCAGATTTATTAAAAAAGAAAAACTGAAATATCACAGGGTCCTAAGTAGGGCTGCACGATTTGGGGAAAATGTCATATTGCGATTATTGAGGTCAATATTGCGATTGCGATTTGCGATAGATAGCGATATAATAAAATAGTATCATGAGTCATCTTGCTTGGTTCTCAATGAAAATACACACACAGATTACTGATAATGCTGAAATGTGTATTTCTCAACTCAAACTAGCAACAACAGCAAACAAATGCACAGCGTTTTCAAATTAAAATATTTTTATGAAATTAAATAACATCTTTGCATTACTGCAAACTTGTTATAATCCCATTTAAGATATTTGTTTCTTTACTAATCTGTAGTGGTTCAACGGATCACAAAACTCACGGTTCGGATCACATCACGGTTATGACGTCACAGATCGGATCATTTTTCGGATCAGCACAAAAAAAAAAAAAAATGGATGGGGGTAAATTAACTTTGCATTTATTACTTAGCCCACTTAAACTATTCTGATACCATAGCATAAACTGCTAGCCTAAATAATACATTATTAAAGGCAAGTGAACAGACTGTAAAAAGAACAAATACTGTACACCAATTACAACAAGCATAGATAAATACTACATAAAGTTAAAAATAAAGTATAAGGTCTAACTGTAGTATTAATTTTCATGCACAGAAATGTAATAATTAAATGTAAAGTGACACTGTTCATTGTATAAATTTAATATAGATTAATCTTTGTTAAAGCTGTGTTTTGTTGTTTGATTTACATGACAGACAACAGCAGGTATTTATAGGTTGCTGTCACTTCTAGAGTAAGACATGCACGCACGCATCCGATAGATACACATCCGAATTCTCACCTCGTTCAATTAAGACATAACTGAATGTGTTTACATGAATACTTGCTGAGAGGGATATTTTGACTGACATAATGCGTGTATGTGACCATCCAAGTGCACTGAGGACGCGAAAGAAAAATCAATTTGGAGTTCGCGAGCTATAACGCGCCTCTCTCTCTCTCTCTCTCTCTCTCTCTCTCTCTCTCTCTCTCTCTGTGCGCGCGAGCCTTGTATGTATGTGCGTCATGTGCGCACCGATAACAGCGCTGCGTGCGATACCGAATTAAATCCTCTTTCCTCTTCAACCACTACTAATCTGGATTTATAATCTTATAGCCAAAATATCGCCATATAACAGAAGTAGCGTTTTTTCTTGCCACCAGTTCAGTGACCGTTTGCTCCGCATCCATCTTTACCCGTTCTCTGCGCTGCACACCGGAAAAGTCATGACCGTGCGCGCCACACATGCCACTGCCTAAACTGAAACTGACGGGTTTTCTTTTTATTAGCGGTGTATAAAATGGGCAAACAGCTCTCAGATAATGGGTTGTTGTGTCCACACATGTATTTTTTAATTTATTTATTAACTTATTATTATTTTATTTCATAAAATCGCAGCATTTTGCGTCATATAATCGCACAATCGCGATCGCGATATGATTAATCGTGCAGCTCTAGTCCTAAGTATTCAGACCCTTTGCTCAGTTTTTCACACCTGGATTTGGGGATCCTCTGCCATTCCTCCTTGCAGATTCTCTCCAGTTCTATCTGGTTGGAGGGTAAACGTTGGTGGACAGCCATTTTTAGGTCTCTCCAGAGATGCTCAATTGGGTTTAAGTCAGGGCTCTGGCTGGGTCATTCGAGAACAGTCACGGAGTTGTTGTGAAGCCACTCCTTCGTTATTTTAGCTGTGTGCTTAGGGTCATTGTCTTGTTGGAAGGTAAACCTTCGGCCCAGTCTGAGGTCCTGAGCACTCTGGAGAAGGTTTTCGTCCAGGATATCCCTGTACTTGGCCGCATTCATCTTTCCCTTGATTGCAACCAGTCGTCCTGTCCCTGCAGCTGAAAAACACCCCACAGCATGATGCTGCCACCACCATGCTTCACTGTTGGGACTGTATTGGACAGGTGATGAGCAGTGGCTGGTTTTCTCCACACATACCGCTTAGAATTAAGGCCAAAAAGTTCTATCTTGGTCTCATCAGACCAGAGAATCTTATTTCCCACCATCTTAGAGTCCTTCAGGTGTTTTTTTAGCAAACTCCATGCAGGTTTTCATGTGTCTTGCACTGAGGAGAGGCTTCCGTCGGGCCACTCTGCCATAAAGCCCCGGCTGGTGGAGGGCTGCAGTGATGGTTGACTTTCTACAACTTTCTTGCATCTCCCGACTGCATCTCTGGAGCTCAGCCACAGTGATCTTTGGGCTCTTCTCCCCCGATAGCTCAGTTTGGCCTGGACGGCCAGCTCTAGGAAGGGTTCTGGTCGTCCCAAACGTCTTCCATTTAAGGATTATGGAGGCCACTGTGCTCTTAGGAACCTTAAGTGCAGCAGAAATTTTTTTGTAACCTTGGCCAGATCTGTGCCTTGCCACAATTCTGTCTCTGAGCTCTTCAGGCAGTTCCTTTGACCTCATGATTCTCATTTGCTCTGACATGCACTGTGAGCTGTAAGGTCTTATATAGACAGGTGTGTGGCTTTCCTAATCAAGTCCAATCAGTATAATCAAACACAGCTGGACTCAAATGAAGGTGTAGAACCATCTCAAGGATGATCAGAAGAAATGGACAACACCTGAGTTCAATATATCACAGCAAAGGGTCTGAATACTTAGGACCTATAATCATGTGATATTTCAGTTTTTCTTTTTTAATAAATCTGCAAAAATGTCAACAATTCTGTGTTTTTCTGTCAATATGGGGTGCTGTGTGTACATTAATGGGGGAAAAAAATGAACTTAAATGATTTACCAAATGGCTGCAATATAACAAAGAGTGAAAAATTTAAGGGGGTCTGAATACTTTCCGTACCCACTGTATGTATATATTTTTTACATGTATATATTGTTTAATATAATTAAAAGTGGAGTCCAAGAATTCAATGGCCCAGAGTCAATTATTCTGTTTATACTATGGTTACCACACCTCAAGACACTGTTCCGATGGTGTAGTTAAAGACATTTGTCAGGTTTTTATCCTCTTGTGTGTGGGAACTAATCTTACGCATCTCATCCCAAGCCTCCGTTGCTAATTCCAAAACGTCTTTTCAGAACTAGTAACAGAGGCTTGAGCCTTGATAGCAGAATAATACCGTTGATAGTTCTTAATGCAGAGAGAGAGAGAGAGAGAGAGAGAGAGAGAGAATAAGCAGCATATGTGAATTAGCCTACCTGATCTGTGCGTCTCTAACGTCAGCAGTGTCTCTACTAATAGCGAAACTATACGTTTATCTCAAGAAGCGCACAGTTATTACCTCGCTGGTGAGTCATGTATCTTAAGTTGCTAAACTATTTTACTGATTAATTCGTCAGAGCAGCGCTGAACAAAAGTTTCTGTGCGAGTGTGTGTCCGTACTACACTGCGTTCCAAATTATTATGCAAATTATATTTTTCTCTGATTTTGCCAAATAGTCAATATAAATGACAATCATCATAATTTTCAAGTCCTCAACCTTTAGAGTACAATTCGAATTTTATTGAACAAACACCCCAATGATAATAGCATTTTTTTTTCAAAAAATAAAAACTTAAAATGCGCTGTTCCAAATTATTATGCACAACAGAGTTTCAAACCATGTTATTGTTGTAAAGAACTGAAAATGGTCGTTTGTTTATTTTTCAATTAGAAGCATTAGCATATTACTGAAATCAAAAGCTATTTTAATCAAAACATCTTAACAGGTCAAGTTACATTTTAACATAGGACCCCTTAATTTGATAGGAGCTTCACAATTCTTGCATCCATTGAACTTGTGAGTTTGTGGAGAGTTTCTGCTTGAATTTCTTTGCAGGATGTCAGAATAGCCTCCCAGAGCTGCTGTTTGGATGTGAACTGCCTCCCGCCCTCATAGATGATTCGCTTAAGGATGCTCCAAAGGTTCTCAATAGGGTTGAGGTCAGGGGAGGATGGGGGCCACACCATCAGTTTCTCTTCTTTTATGCCCATAGCAGCCTAGTGATGCAGTGGTATTCCTTGCTGCATGAGATGGTGCATTGTCATGCATGAAGACGATTTTGCTACGGAAAGCATGGTTCTTCTTTTTGTACCATGGAAGAAAGTGGTCAGTCAGAAACTCCACATACTTTACAGAAGTCATTTTCACACCTTCAGGGACCCTAAAGGGCCGACCAGCTCTCTCCCCATGATTCCGGCCCAAAACATGACTCCGCCACCTTCTTGCTGACGTCGCAGCCTTGTTGGTCGGCCATCCACCAACCATCCACCACTCCATCCATCTGGACCATCCAGGGTTGCACGGCACTCATCAGTGAACAAGACTGTTTGAAAATTTAGTCTTCATGTATTTCTGGGCCCACTGGAGCCGTTTCTGCTTGTGACCATTAGTTAAGGGTGGCCGAATAGAAGGTTTATGCATAACTGCAAGTCTCTGGAGGATCCTACATCTACACCTTGATGTTCGTGGGACTCCAGAGGCACCAGCAGCTTCAAATACCTGTTTGCTGCTTTGTAATGGCATTTTAACAGCTGCTCTCTTAATCCGATGTATTTGTCTGGCAGAAACCTTCCTCATTGTGCCTTTATCTGCACGAATCCGTGTGTGCTCTGAATCCGCTACAAATCTCTTAATAGTACGATGATCACGCTTAAGTTTTCATGAAATATCTAAGGTTTTCATACCTTGTCCAAGGTATTCAACTATGTCATGCTTTTCGGCACTAGAGAGATCCTTTTTCTTTCCCATATTGCTTGAAAATGGTGGTCTGCTTAATAATGTGGAACGTCCTTCTTAAGTAGTTTTTCATTTAATTAAACTCACCTGGCACACTAATTGGCACAGGTGTCTGAGATTGATTTCACTAACCCAAAGAGCCCTGAGACACAATACCATCCATGATTTTTACTGGAAAACAAAAAACTTTACCTTCATGACACTTAAACACAATTTGCATAATAATTTGGAACGCAGTGTATACAGTACATGTGTAGAGTAGGCCTATATGCACTTTCAGGACACACAAATTTCGTGGCAAAAACCATGACAATAATTTGTCGTTTTCATCTTATTGTTTACTATATTTATTTGCTTGGTCAGTGTCGTTGTGGGTTTTGGTTCTTTTGCGGTTGTAGGCTGTAAAACCTTGGGTCCTGCCATCCATGTGGATGTTACTTTGACACGTACCACCTACCTAAGCATTGTTGCAGACCATGTACACCCTTTCATGGAAACGGTATTCCCTGGTGGCTGTGACCTCTTTCAGCAGGATAATGCTCCTGCCTCAAAGCAAAAATGGTTCAGGAATGATTTGAGGAGCACAACAATGAGTTTGAGGTGTTGACTTGGCCTCCAAATTCCCCAGATCTCAATCCAATCGAGCATCTGTGGTATGTGCTGACCAAACAAGTCCGATCCATGGAGGACTTAAAGGATCTGCTGCTAACATCTTCGTGCAGATACCACAGCACACCTTCAGGGGTCTAGAGGAGTCCATGCCTCGATGGGCCAGGGCTGTTTTGGCAGCAAAAGGGGGACGAACACAATATTAGGAAGGTGCTCATAATGTTAATTTATTCTTGGACACATAGGGCCTATGAAATTGAAAGCAATGGAAGTAGTCAACAAAACACATTTACTGCTCAGACCTTGGTAGTAAACTATTATAAAGCATTTCCAGTTTACTGCAAACATTCTATTTGACATTTTATTACCATTAATATTTTTTACTTTATTACCTTTATTATAACAACTTTCAAGAAAATTCATGAGGAGTGGTTTAGCCTTTTTACATTTTACTGTTTCAGTTATAATCTCATTGTTAACCGCAACATTAAAGCTATATAAAAGATGCTTGGTTGACAAATATTGTTTTCCAATCACATATACTGTGCTTCTCTGTGTTTGTGTAGGTGGGTTTGTTTGGACACAAACCTGGACTCAATGTCTAGTTATTCGTCTCCTCGATTCAGCCCATAAAAAGAATTGCTCCAGTGATTTCACAATCTGGCTGCTGTTTCACATAATGTCCTATTCTGTTTGCAGCACAGCCCCTTGCATGGCAGAAACAAAGGCATTGCTCACTGTGCATCTGCTGTTCTCCGTATTTGCAGCATCTTGTGTCAAGTGTAATTTATTGCGTTCATAAATACAGTGATGTCACACTGATTGTGATCAAGAGCAGGTCAGGAGAGGTGATGAAATGATGGTTTCACTGCTGACTGCAGCCTGTTATTTGACGCTGAGGTGAGTGATTGACAGATGAACATTATGGAGGAGACAAGAAATTCATCTTTCTCTTTTTCATCACATTATTAAAATTTCTCCTGCCTCTCTAGGTCTTTGTTCTTATAGTTGTCAATTTTGGTCAAAATTCGGCTTTTATCTAACCTATTTTGTCTCTTAAAACAATTTATTGACAAGGACAATGTCGTTGATCGTACAGATTTCTTCCTTTCATATGCATCCAATAAAACCAGAAGTGATTGTATGAGTATGAGAATTCACTAGCTTGCACCAGAGATGTTACAGCTTGGAAGTGTGTTGCAGTCGCGGGTCATCGTTTTCATTAGCAGTCCGGCCGCATCCATCATTAGCCATTCCTCCTGCCAGTGCTAATGGCCTGTCTGTGGCACTAGCAAAGATCCAAACAGCTGTAACCTGGCTAACCCAATTACTCCCCCAGCCAGCGAGACTTTGGAAATCCTCTAGGGACCCTCTCAGCTGGCCGTACATTCACTTCAGGGGAGGTAGCAGTGAGCTGCCACTGTTTGAACTCCTGTGGAGGTCTGCAGAAAGGAGGTGAATAATAAACAAAACCATAAAAAGCATTATTTTGTATAGTTGTCCTCAAAAGGAACACAGAGGGAGGAGGGACCCAATCATATTAAACCAGATCTTATGGGAAAACTTAACTATGTTACAAGGTGTCGATTTCATATGTACGATTATTAGAGAAAAGTAAGCATGAAGGTCCCCCCCTAAACAAGATCTTGACCAAAAACTGATGCACCTCTTGATGGAAATAACATCACAACATTTATTTCTATCAAGAGGTGTATGAATTTTTGGTCAAGATCTTGTAATGACAATGCACTCTGTAAAGTCTACTCCAGCACATTCCAAAGACTTTCAATGAAAATGTTTAGTTTGAGGTCACCATCATGGTGATCAGTGTTTGCTTTAGTTGGGCTCTTGACTGTTGTTGCTTCTTTATCAGCAATTGCAGGTGTTTTCTTTTGTTTTTTTAAATAACAGACAATTAATAACAGACAAATGACTGCATTAAAGTGGTTTAAATGACTGTATTTCTGTAATAGCTGACTTAAGGAATTGAAGCATTATTGAAAAGTACAAAACTTAACCAGTGTGTCACTGACATCAACATTCGGCATATGAAACACAACAATGGTGACACGCTTCATGCCAGCATACTAAACACGTTCATTGCTCCCAGCATGCATTTCAGCATGAATAATTATGCAGCTGAGTTATTTTTTGGATTGTCACCATTGTTTAGGTTTGCATGATGAGTGCTGATGTCTGAGTGTGTTGTGTTAACTTTTAAATAGTTTTGGACAGTGTTACACAGTTTATTACTTTATTCTCAAATAATGTTTCAATTCCAAATGTGAGCAAAACTACAGAAAAAGTAGCTGTTTAAATCACTTTAATGTAGTCATTTGACTATTAAAACAGGCATATTGATCTGCTTTATCAATGCAGAAATGTAGAAAAATTCTGAAAACAGCTGCAATTGCTGATATAGAAGCAACTCAAGGATCAAGAAGTCAATTAAATCTAACACTGATCTCCATTATGGTGACCTCAAATGAAACATTTTCAATAAGACATCAACATATAAACCTCTGTTAATTCTCAATAAGAAATTCTGTAGACGTATGACAGAAATAAAGTCAGTCTGGTTAGTAATAAGTGAAGCTGATAATACCGTTTGTGGAGTTGTTTAATCAGATCTTCAGAGATTTAATGTCTTCAGTTGATTTCATCTAATGCTGTGGCTGAAGAAAGTCATAGTTTGTGTTCTTATTTCTCTTTCTTTCGGTGCTTGTTCACAGCAGGTGTTTAAATGATTGAAAGAATGTTTGAGGAACATCATACTAACCTTTAAATAGCATTCTACTAGGAAACTGGACATTTTTATGTTCTTGGAATGTTACAAACCAACATTCCTACAATGTTGAATTTTAAATCAAAATTAAGTTGAAAGAACACCTGAGGAACGTTATACCTTTTAAAAACTTTCCTGTAACGTCAAGAAAACTAGACGTTTTTTATGTTCCCATAACCAACATTGAATATTTAGAGAATGTTCTTCTAACAAAATTCTGTTAGCTGGGGATGTGTCTTCCAACTTGGTTATTTAAGAAATGAAAAGCAACACACTCCTTCATTTAGGGTTAGATGAACTGTTCCCAAACATATAACATGCTAGAACACATAAATTCACATACTGACTTCACATACTGCCAGATTCAAATCAGCTTTCGCGCCAACACAGGGAGAGGCGAGCTGGAGTGGGTGTCATGCATATTTGCACAACTAGCTACTGGAACAGTGTTTACAGGCACATGATGAGTTTATTTTATATCACAGACACTCACATTGTTACAGAGGTACCACAACAAAAGTTTATAGGGCGTATAAACACAATAATGTCTAAATGAAACTCGGTCATCTGATGCACACAGCCATGTTTGTTTTCATAAGGCTGAGCGGCTGTCATTTACATTCACTCAAACGGTGTTCACAGGCACATGGCTGCCTATTGCTATACAGATAAATATAAACAAACGTGGCTTCCTACATGACAGCTAACATGGCGGCGCCATCGTGCATTATAGATCAGCTAACATGATCATTACAAAGGTGTTTAAATGACAAAACATGTATTTGAGAATCGAATATCAGATACGTAGTTCATGATAAGTTTGTGAATATAATGAATAAAAAGGAAAAACGAAATAAAAGTGATACACCTGTCATACAGCACTATTGTGGCTGCAGTGTGTCACGTGACAAGCATGACACATCACCATTAAATTAATGAGGTGACACATTTTAAAATAATGGTCGCATTAAAGCTGCTGTCCGTAACTTTTTTTGGTTAAAAATTATTGTAAGGAACCCCCATCGGCCCAAAAACGGAATCCGACGGCCTGGGCGAAGGTTAACGCGTGTATGCCTTTTCAGCGCCTCTGTTAAGTTCACTTAATTTCACTCGTTTAATCTGACTCCAATTTCAAATGATTATGACTCTTAGATTGTGTTTCCAATTAGAAGTTAATCATTGGTTATGTATTAATTTAGATTTTTAATTATTCTGATTACCTCATATCTTCAATTATTTCGTTCACTGCGGTCCCGGTATCACTTTAGAAGAGTCACTTTGGCCGAATCTTCTTTGAGATCTTTTTTCCAGATGAGTTTTATTATTTTATTGAAGGATGCTTGATCTCTGTTTTTGTCTAGCAGGAAAATCAAGTCTTACACAGTAAAATCTCCAGAGTTAAATCAACTCTGCTCAGAGTACATTTGGTCCCTCTCTAAATAGTGTTAAAGTAACACTGCAGCAGAGTTAAAGTTAATGAGATAATTAAGCAATTAAAAAGGCTGTGATAGTGTTAAGTGATTCTGCTTGTAACAGCAGGTGTTCACACTGCTCAATCATCACTTAAGGCGAGACACCCCAGGTGAATAGTAAAAAAAATTAACTTATAGTTACCCCAGCTGAGATTACATTAAAAATTGCAAAATTTTTTGTATGTTTTCTAAAAGATGTTTAATTGCAAAAGTTATCAATTAAATGCGCTAATTTGCATACATTTCTAGAACAAAAATCTGAATATTGGATGATGTCAAGTTCAAAACTTGTTTAATTTTTTGACATATTAAATTCAAAGCTTTTCAGTTGTATATCTCTTTTTATCACTCAATAAATCAGAAAATACTATCAACAGTCCATTTTTTTAGGAATAAAATGTTGTATAAAATCAGGCAAATTATATATCAACAAATCCCTCTGTAAAAACCTTCAGAATATAGATAGGAATAAAACTGTAAAGTTTGGTGTATGTAAGTTCTCTGAAGTGGAGATTTCTGACTCAGAGCAGAAGAAAAAACTCATTCTTTAAAGATATTTACTGTAATTGAAATCTTAGACGCAAATAGATAAAGTGCTTAAAAGTGTATTTTGAATGTTTTCTTTCCACCAGTCTGAAAAAACACTTTGTGAAAAGCCAAAAAGTGCAAAATCTCAAAATTGACAGGTGCCTGAAAAAACAGTGTTTTTGCCTGTAGTGTCTCCCCTTAATTAATTGCTTAATTATTTCATTAACATTAACTCTGCTTCAGTGTTATTTTAACACTGTTTAGAGAAGGACCATATGTACTCTAAGCAGAGTTGATTTAACTCTGGAGATTTTGCTGTGTACATTATCCAAAATCAATTTTTGAGCATGTTCATAAACAGCCAGTGTTCAAAACTATCTCCTTACCTTAGCCCGATTCACAACGGTAAGCTTGTGATAATGTTTTATAATTCGGGCGGTACTGGTGGGTTTTCGTGGGAAATTCGAGCATTCAGCCGTTCATCTTTGCGTCATGTCTGTTTACATAAAGAACGAGTCATCATAGCTAGTGGACTATATCGTGTGTGAGACTGATCATTTATAGCCTTTTCTCACAGCAGCTGAAATAATTAAACATCATTTTGATGGCAGATTGTATGGTATGACAAATTAATGTTAGTGATTAGACTGTACAGAAATTGAAATCTACAGGTGACACTAATACACACTAAATACACAGTCACGAAATGCTGATGTTGTTAACATTAACAATTTGAGAATAAAGTATGACAATAATAATCATTTTCATGGTTTGATGTGATCTGAGCTAAGCGATCGTTAGATTTAATTACCAATGGCAGCGCGATTTACTGTAATGCTTTTTTTTCCTCAGTCAGAACAAAAGTGGCAGACATGTTACTTACTTGTTCAGATGACATTTACCGGTGAAAATTCTTATTTGGTCATACTTCAAGACTACAATCTGTGATTCTAAAGTACAATGATGTACGATGTGGTGATTGACAGCAAACATTAGATTCATCCGTGCCGATACACACCCCACGTAAAGGTAATAATTCCACAATTCTGCAATTGCGGGTTTCAAACTGAGATGGCGACAAAGAGGCAAAATTATGGACTGCAGCTTTAAAAAACTATTTTAACTTACGTCATTATATGGACAAATCTTCATTTTTTTTTCTGTGTAGAAGACATATACATCTAGGATGGCATTAGTGTGAGTAAATGAGTGAATTTTCATGTCATGTTTTGGATGACCTATTCCTCTATGGTACGCAATATGATATCAAAGGGGAAAAAATTATTTGTGTTGTTTTTCCTGCTTAAAATTGGACACTTTAACAATACCAATAAACATTTTCATAATTTTTTCAATGTATTTATTTTTTATGAATTTGTTGCCTCGAGGCAACATTGTACCACAATAGAAAAATGTAAACATTTGGCATTTTCATGTAGAAAAAAGAAATATATTTATTGAAAACATCAGTTTCTTTAACTAGACACTTGAACAAACAAATTTATTAAAAGTTTTATATTTAATAAAAAGTAACATTTTATATCCAGCTGTTGCCCTCAGGCAACATTGTAGTACCATAGTGGAACACGAGTATTACCAAACCATCATATTTTTATGTTATTATATCAAGTTATCATATCCATCTTCATCCTCATCTCCATCTTCTCTCTCACCCTCACTCTCTACCTGACAGATTGTCACTATTATTTCATCTTCCTCATCACAGTATGACCCCTCATCATCATCTTCATCAACTGCCAGTGCTATGTGTGTTTTACACCTTTTTGAAGTGCTATAGAAAATGTGCAGATCATAATATATGCAGATATAATATTACTATTCTTATAAGTGCATTTCAAAATCATGTGAAAATGCAGATATATTTAGATAATTCTAATAATCCTAATAATTTCTATAGATAATAAAACTCTTTTCCTTACAAATATAATACATTTGTATTTAAACCTATTATGCCTGTATGGCCTTATGCGATTCCATTATGGTACAATGTTGCCTTGAGGCAACACGATATATAATGTAAAGTTCTTAAAAAACTTGACTCATATTTTTTGGGGGTGGTTAAATAGATACAAACAAGTGAAAAAAGCACTTTTCATTGGAGAAAATATGGAGTCATGTGACATGTGCACATGTGCTGAAACAGGACACAAAATGGACCCCTGTTGGTCTTTTTTGCACTTTTATTGATTAGTATTTGAGTTATTCTGTCCTGAGATACGTTTGATCAATCAATTGGTGCCTTATTTTATTAAAAACAAACTAAAATAGACCATGTTGCCTGGAGGCAACACCGCACCATAGAGGTTAATAACTGTCTTGCAAGCAACCCACCGGCAACCTCACTCAACTCCTTTTGTGCATTGTGGTGTTAAATTATAGCATAGGCCAGCACCACTCACATATTCCTCAAAAAAATTTAAAAACCTATTCTGTTGTGATTTTAAGGGTATCATCTTGTGGCTTCTCTGGTAATCATTCCATGCGCATGACTATTGACTTTAATAACTCAAACTTATCTGCTGAGACATCTACCTTCCTTTTGGCTCTGTGTAAATAGGCTCTGAGATTGACATTGTGCCAAGGACTTCAAAGTAGCAATTTACAGCTAGTAGTACTGTGGAAGCCAAGCCATTATTAAGGCCATGTAACTGGACTTAGTACACAAACAAATATATTTTTCTCCTGTTATTTAAGCATCATTTATGCTATGTTTAGGCAAACAGGAAGCATTGTGAAGTAAGTCTATCTTCCTATCCTGTGCTTTTGTGTATGTGCATGCTGCTCATTTTTCTCACTGCCCAGTACCAGTAAATTACTATGACTGTGTTCAGGCAATCCAATTTCTCTCCAGCGGTGGGCATCGATGCTCAGCAGTAATACAATTCCCCAAAATCACTGGCAACATGCAGGTTCTGAAAAGCATTTTTAGAGACAAAGGAAAACAAAGGAAATGGGGAGTCACTGACTCATAGTGGGAGCAGAATTGGGGAAGGAGCACCTGGAGCCCTTGAAAGTCCCTCTTACACTCAGCTGGAGAAAACTTTGAATGGACCGGATGTGTCAGCCACTTCACAGTCAAAAATGCTGCTTTTCGCATGTGCTGAAATGTTACAGGTACAATATACTGCAAGCAGAGAAACAGCATTTGGGTCTCTCATTTACAGCAGAGTCCAACAGTGCAACACATTTTCAGTATTTCCCCATTATTTTTCACAGAGAATAAAGCTTTAATAAGAAGTCTTGAGCCAAAAAAACAAACATGCTGCCAAAACAGCCCTGACCCGTCGAGGCATGGACTCCACTAGACCTCTGAAGGTGTGCTGTGGTATCTGCACCAAGATGTTAGCAGCAGATCCTTTAAGTCCTGTAAGTTGCGAGGTGGAGCCTCCATGGATCGGACTTGTTTGTTCAGCACATCCCACAGATGCTCGATTGGATTGAGATCTGGGGAATTTGGAGGCCAAGTCAACACCTCAAGCTCATTGTGCTCCTCAAACCACCTGAACCATTTTTGCTTTGTGGCAGGGAGCATTATCCTGCTGAAAGAGGCCACAGCCACCAGGGAATACATGGTCTGCAACAATGCTTAGGTAGGTGGTACGTCAAGCATAACCTGATTTTGCTGAGTTCATCATGTTCCTGGGTCATCATTTTTGTTGATCCTGGAACAACATTCAAATCAACCAATCAGATTTGAGGGACAAGTTTACAGATTATGTCAAGTTTAGGCTTAAAATCATGAATTGGTGCTTCTACATCAGTGTTATTCATCTATCATTTCCCTCTGATTTTTGGGATAACTTATGGGCAGGGTTAGGTTTAGGGGTAGGAATAGGGTTAAGACTAAATTTTCAGACTGGAATGTCTCTCAGAAGTCAAGATGGGCAGAGGATCATCAATTCCCCCAATGCTGTGGCGAAAAATTGTGGAGCAATATCAGAAAGGAAGTTTCTCAGAGAAAAATTGGAAAGAGTTTGAAGTTATTATCATCTACAGTGCATAATATCATCCAAAGATTCAGAGAATCTGGAACAATCTCTGTGCATAAGGGTCAAGGCCGGAAAACCATACTGGATGCCCGTGATCTTCGGGCCCTTAGACGGCACTGCATCACATACAGGAATGCTACTGTAATGGAAATCACAACATGGGCTCAGGAATACTTCCAGAAAACATTGTTGTGAACACAATCCACCGTGTCCGTGTCACAATCCATTCGCCGTTGCCGGCTAAAACTCTATAGGTCAAAAAAGAAGCCATATCTAAACATGATCCAGAAGTGCAGCCGTTTTCTCTGGGCCAAGGCTCATTTAAAATGGACTGTGGCAAAGTGGAAAACTGTTCTGTGGTCAGACGAATCAAAATTTGAAGTTCTTTTTGGAAAACTGGGACGCCATGTCATCCGGACTAAAGAGGACAAGGACAACCCAAGCTGTTATCAGCGCTCAGTTCAGAAGCCTGCATCTCTGATGGTATGGGGTTGCATGAGTGCGTGTGGCATGGGCAGCTTACACATCTGGAAAGGCACCATCAATGCTGAAAGGTATATCCAAGTTCTAGAACAACATATGCTCCCATCCAGACGTCGTCTCTTTCAGGGAAGACCTTGCATTTTGCCAAGCATGACAATGCCAGACCACATACTGCATCAATTACAACATCATGGCTGCTTACAAAGAAGGATCCTGGGTACTGAAACGGCCAGCCTGCAGTCCAGATCTTTCACCCATAGAAAACATTTGGTGCATCATAAAGAGGAAGGATGCGACAAAGAAGACCTAAGACAGTTGAGCAACTAGAAGCCTGTATTAGACAAGAATGGGACAACATTCCTATTCCTAAACTTGAGCAACTTGTCTCCTCAGTCCCAGACATTTGCAGACTGTTATAAAAAGAAGAGGGGATGCCACACAGTGGTAAACATGGCCTTGTCCCAACTTTTTTGAGATGTGTTGATGCCATGAAATTTAAAATCAACTTATTTTTCCCTTAAAATGATACATTTTCTCAGTTTAAACATTTGATATGTCATCTATGTTGTATTCTGAATAAAATATTGAAATTTGAAACTTCCACATCATTGCATTCTGTTTTTATTCACAATTTGTACAGTGTCCCAACTTTTTTGGAATCAGGTTTGTAGATACTGACCACTGCAGACTGGGAACGCCCCACAAGAGCTGCAGTTTTAGAGATGCTCTGACCCAGTCGTCTAGCCATCACAATTTGGCCCTTGGCAAACTCGCTCAAATTAAAATCGCTCAAATTCTTACACTTGCCCATTTTTCCTGCTTCTAACACATCAACTTTGAGCACAAAATGTTGCTGCCTAATATATCCCACCCACTAACAGGTGCTGTGATGAAGAGATCATCAGTGTTATTCACCTCACCTGTCAGTGCTCATAATGTTAAGCCTGATCTCATATATATATATATATATATATATATATATATATATATATATATATATATATATATATATATATATATATATATATATGTATATACAGAGGTGGGTAGTAACGAAGTACATTTACTTCGTTACATGTACTTGAGTAGTTTTTTTGGGAAATTTGTACTTTTTAGAGTAGATTAAATGTGGGTACTTTTACTTTAACTTGAGTACATTTGTAATGAAAAATCTGTACTTTTACTTCGCTACAATGGGCAACGTTCCTCTCGTTACTTTATTTTAATTCAATACTTTAAATGTTAAGAAATGCGTAGTTTATTCCATGCGCGCTGTCTCTTTTTTCATGAACGATGCCCCATTCACAAATGAATCACTCTTTTTGAGTCGATTCTGTTCAAAGACTTGATCAATCAAGTTGGTAAAGCTGTCTAAATTGATTCGCGAATCAGTTTGAATGATTTGTTAAGTTCCTGCACGCGCTGAATCGTTTGAAGCGGTTTCTCACTCGGAGCGGATGAAGTGGCAGTGGACCTACAGTCAATTAAAAGCAAATCTGCAAATGCATCCAATTGTTTGCCAGCGATGAAGACCTTTATTAGTTGAGCTGCGTATCCTGTCTGTGAACAATTCCACAGGTAGGCCTATCGATTTAATTTGATTTTACTTCATGATACAGCCAACAGCCGACATTTTACAACCAAACAGATTATTACGTCACTATAACAAAAGTATGTAGTATTTCTTTACCGCTTTTATGGACATATATCTTAATTTATACATATACTATTGCGCAATGGCGGCGCCAGCGACCTGTTCGTCTTGAAAATGAACGCTTTGCGTTGACACAGTTAAGCAGTTTACACGCGCCTGCTGAAATATACATTTGATTACATTTTGGAGAACAGACCGAAGAAGATCCCTCAATGTGTATTTGATCATTATTTGTGTCATGTTCGGATATGAGCGCGAGCACATGTAAAGAGTTTTCTCTCTTCTTTAAAATGTAACGTTAGCTGTATACGTTATTAATATAGTAACGATATATTCGGGTTACAGATGCTAGAAATAATGCTTGTCTCTTCTATGTTTGTTTGTTGCAAAGATATCTAATTATGATAATAAATTAAATATCTATTTAAATAATAAACATTAAATAATAACATGCTAGTTTGTGTGTGTGTGTGTGTGTGTGTGTGTGTGTGTGTATATACTTTTATTATATATATATATATATATATATATATAAACTACTGATTTATGGGTCTCGTTCACTAAAAGAATTTGGGCATGAAATCTGCGTACAGGCGTTTTCACAATCAAACCATTTTTCATCAGCTTTTTTACCCTTTTTTTACCAGTTTACATACCCCCATTGACAGTTTTATTCTGTAAACATTAATTCACACTCTTGTATTTTATTTTTTTTTTATTTTTTTTTGGCATTTTAGTAAAATGTGCTCACATGCCTGTAACAAAACATATCAAACCCAAAAATCCCAATAAAAGAATTAATTTCCTCACAGTGAGAAGACACTGAACATGTCCTGCCATTAGCAAGTGTTATATGGACAAATATAAATGTGTAAAGTCTTTGTACTTAATTGGTTGTGTTTTGCAGCAGATTAGGATCATGCTGTAACACATTAGCGGTCGTATGGTAGGAACATCTTGATGGGTCATCCTCCACTGCTCTGGGTGTGAAATGACGCCACATGTGTCCTGCTTGTTTCGAGCTGTCTTTATCCTGAAAGCCGTTAGACTTGATAGAGGAAATGAACACTCAACAGTTTTCCTGTTTTCAATGCATGTGCAATCTCATTCAATTCTAAATTTTATGAAGTAAGGAACAAATCCGGATTTTCATTAAGACCAACACATTTTCTTACAGATATTTTATCTTATAGATCTGTTTCTTTACAGAAGTTATGATCGATAAAAATGTCTTTGCACTATTTTGAAGTCGGCATGAAATAAAAATTCTATTATTTAAATGCATGTTATTCATCTTATTTTCAACTATTCATTTCATGCTTTTTTTTTACATTTTAAAGTCACTATGAAATCAAAATGGACAATTCATGTGCCTTGTAATTTTTAATCAAAATAACTTCCCCTCTCTCTTGCAGCTCATCTCTCTTCTTCTCTGATGACGCATTTACTGGCTCGAGGGCGGGGCAACCTGTCACTCATATGAGATCCACCAATAGCAAACTACAACCATCCAATCAATTCCCCATTGGCAAAAGGAAGTCCCACCCTGCATTTTTTCTTGTTCCAGAAACCAGTTCACTCGGATAGACATCACAATAGGGAAGGAAAGATGATTGTAACTTCCTTTTCATGCCAACTTTAACTTCTTTGTTTGACCTCATCATTTTTAATGTTTGTCAAGTCAAGTCACCTTTATTTATATAGCGCTTTTTACAATGCAGATTGTGTCAAAGCAGCTTTACAGTGATAACTAGTATATAATTTTGGCTGCACAGCAGCTCTTAAAGAAAATGGTGTCAGTATCCATCTTAAGTAAATTCAGTATTGATTCATTCCGATGTAAGAAACAATAGTTATTAATTTAGTTAATTTATCAATATCAGCACTGGAGTAAACAGTGATGCCATCATCCAGCTCAGTTCAGTTCGCATACAATTGTGTCAATGCAGGCAGATCAAAGCACTGTTGAATATCAAATGTCAAGTGTCCCCAACTAAGCAAGCCAAAGGCGACCGCGGCAAGGAACCCAAACTCCAACAGGTGGCAAACAGGTGTTAAAATGGAGAAAAAAACCTTGTGAGAAACCAGGCTTAGTCGGGGGGCCAGTTCTCCTCTGGCGAACAGTGCTTTGTTATGATTCTGAAAGCTATCAGTCCGATGGGTATCGCAACAGTCAAAGTATTTATTCCAGTTCCATCCAGTTGAGGATCGTATTCATCACGCCGGTATTTGTTGAGGATCTGTGCCACTGGCTGTTGTGTCAACTAGGCCTTCACAATGGATGATCTAGTTGACTCGATCTCTGCTGACACTTCAGGGCTGCGTTGTGGTCGTGTCAAGGCGCAGGTCCTTGATCTACAGTAAACCTCGGGATAAAGAGAGAGACTAATATTAGCGTAGATGCCATTCTTCTTCTGATGTAACGAGTACATCTGGTGTTATAGGAAGTGTTCCCGGTTCCGGCTGACCTAATTTATGCTGTTTGTCTGCTTAAACCCCGCCCCTCTACAATCGACTGCATTCAACAATGGAGGTGATCAATTGAAGCATGCAATGCCCGCATTTCAAAATCCAATCAACAACCGATGAATATACCCACCCAAGGGCGTAGATTTGGTTTCAACATTGGGGGGGTTGAACGTTGGTATGCTGTCTGTTATTTATTTATTTTTTTTATTAAAAAAATAATAATCTGTTTTGTGTGTAACGTTTATTGGATAATTTATTTCTTATCTATCTATCTATCTATCTATCTATCTATCTATCTATCTATCTATCTATCTATCTATCTATCTATCATAACTTCATGAAATTTATGTATAATCATTCATCAAATTCTAACATAACTGTGATTCTAAAAAGAAAGAAATTATGTTAAATATTGAAACCGCCAGTGGGCGGCAGCGATTTGCTTTTTTTATTGAGTCAGTCACTTAAATCGTTCATTCAGCCAATTCGTTCAAATGTCAGATTAATTTAGGAAGAAAACAAACACCAATGTGAATACTTTTGTCATAAATACAGACACTATTAAAACATGAACTAACAAAACAGACGGCTGTTTTGGTAACTGGTTTTAGTTACACTGTTAGTTATGGCTGAATTGCAATGGATTAGCTAGCTAAAATATATGTGGAGTGTACCTCATACCTCCTTCTCAGGACATTATTCTTTTTAACGTCTCTCTTTGACCAGCAGGTTAATATAGTCGGCTGGGCAGCGGTTCTCTTCATTTTTGAGCTACCCGTACTCTCTCATTCAAACAGTAGAGCGCCACTCGCGTTGTTTTGGTGAAAGTGCGACGCGCATTGGTTGGACGGTACCAATCGGTTCAATGGAGGGGGAGTATTTTTTTCTCTAATTTATTATGACAAACTCATATTTGAATAGAAACGAAATTATTGCTTCAAAATAAATTAATTCTACATATTTTTCATCTGATCTACTGTGATTTTTATGTTGAAATATTGGGGGGGTTGTAACTGAAGCATTTAAATATTGGGGGGGGGGGCTGTTAACCCACCCTGTTAACCCACCCTACATTTTTTCCGATGATCCATTACACATGAATGTACATCACAATAGAGAAGAATAGATCAATCTAAAAAAAATATGGTTCTTTAGACATAGTAACAGTTCTATTTAGAACCGTATCATCCTGAAGAACCCATTATATGATGAAATGGTTCTTGTGTGTTCAGAGTTGAGGGTTCTTCATTCCTTCCTTTTTGTTTTTCAAATCTGTAACTGTCAAAGCCACCTCATTACTGAGTTGTCTGGAGCTCAGCCATTCAATTACACAGACTGTCTACACATTCTCAACAGGTAAAAGATTTCTTTCTTAAAATGTCTATCAATTTTAACTTTCAATTTGCAACTGCTTTTTCTACCTATCATGTCTTTTTCTCTTTTTAGTTTAACAGAACATGTAAGTGTGAGCAGCTCTGTTCAGTTAAGAATAATTCTCTTCTCTTCTCCACTAAGTAAGTAACAGAGATATTGAATATTATGATCCATATGTATAAATATACCCAGTCACAAAAAAAGAAAAACATTAAAGCTAGATGCTGTCCCCATCATCTGCAACGAAAAACTGCCACTCAAAATACTCACATGATGGACGTAAAGACATCATAGAGGATTGTGAAGATATTTCACTGGAACTTGGTCTTCATTACATCTATATCATGTGTCAATTGTTATTTATTAATGTATTCAGCTAATAACTGTTGTTAGAGCACTGTCCTTTTTGCTATAATTTTCCAAGTCAATAAAAAAATAAAAGTATCTATTGCTGGTTTTGTTGTTGTTTTTTATGTAAAAACCCAAATATTTCTTTTCGACTGAAGAAAGAACATCTTGGATGACATGAGGGTGGGTAAATTATCAGGAAATTTTTATTTAAAAGTGGAATAATCCTTTAAGGTCCTATATAGCACTTTCAAAGCATGATTCTTTATGGAGCTTTATAAAATTGTTCTATTTAGTACCAAAAAATTGTTGTGCTTTTGTTACAAGCCAAAGAACCCTAATTTTGTACTGTTTAGAACCAGTTTTTCTTAAATGTACTTCCATTCCATCGCAACATTCATTGTATCCTGAACGAACCTGGGCGCCTTGAGGAAACCCATGCCAACACAGTTAGAACATGCAAACTCCACACGCAAAGATGTGGTCACATTTACCGTTGTGCGACTAAATTTTGCAGGTGATATCCAGTCATTTAAATAGGAATCCATGTGATCAGGAGTTTTGCATGAGGGCGGAAATGTCCCCCACAGATTTCGCTTATTTACAAGTTTGTCAAACAAAACTTGAACTCTGCACTTTCTTGCTGTGAGGCGACAGTGCTACCTATTGAGCCACAGCACTGCTGATCCTAGCCAACAAAACTGACAAATGCTTAATTCATCAACTCCGCAACTGTTTATATTGGCAAATTCTGTTCTGAGATGTTATGCTTGTGTTTGTTTTAGAAATGTATAGACTAAAAAGTTACTCAGTAACAAATCTGAGAATTTACTGCGGCATCCAGACAACAGCTTTGTTGCATTCTTCATTCTTTTTAACCATTTTGTCTGTGCATACAGACATTTTATAAATCATTCATAGGACCATTTAAGAAAATCACTGGATGCAAGAATGATACACATGCCTGGAATGAGAATTATGTGCAGTATCACGCTATTTACCATAAAACTTTTTGACTTTTTGCACACAGAATAAGAATCATTCACACAATGTTCACGCACACCCACAAAATGTGAATTTTTATTCAAATATGCGAAATGCTTAAGTATTATGAAACATACCTACCTACTTTTACCTCAGTCACCCACACCAGGGACATTTTTACAGAAATGGCTGTTACACAACATGAATTATTATAAGGCTCTGATAATGAATGTCAGATCTGTGCATTTTATGTTATTCTACTGTCAAGCAATTTAACACCCAAACACATCACCCTGAAGCTGAACCATTCATGATGTAATACTGCAATATTCAATGTAATGAGTCTCTGTGGCATTTGAATAAACTGTTATGGCACCAGTCTGAATGATTTGTAAGCATATATGGAATAAAATCACCAGTTTTCTTCTTCCAGAGTCTACATTTAACAAATCCAAAGTTACAGTGGCAAAAGTTAGTTTTATATGTTCTGAAGAAAATGTCAATGCTAGGCTGTTGTGGGTAGTTGACAGTGTTGCTATGAGGTTGCTAATGGTGTTAGCATGTTGCTGTGTTGGCTGTTATTATACATTGATATGTGGTTTATGGTGTGTTCTGGGTGATTTCTTAAGGCTCTTTAGAATTAAATTGGGAATCACGATTTTTGGTTCAAACAGAGATCACGATTCACCCACAATTCTAAACAAAATAACATGTCTGAATTCATTTTTTTTTTTAAAAAAAAAAAAAAAAAATGTTTGAATGAATGATTCAATGACTCACTCTTAAATATTTTCATTGTTTTCACCACTGGATGAATCAGCATTTTTGAAAGAATGTCGTGAATAAATAATTCAATGACAAATACATTTTTAATAGTCACTTGTTGTCACCTACTGGCGCAATGATGTACAGTAATTGATATAATCGTTATTTGAAGTGCCAAGTTACTTTCAAAAGCTGATTTACTCTATTTTGATCACTTCCGTTGACATCATTGTTTATATCCAAACTATAAACGTTTATGCCAGTTCTGTGATAATATATTTATATTTGTAACAGAAATAATGATACTGTGCGGTTGAAAAACGAGAAGATGTTTCATACATAAATACTCGCGGTCTTTTAAAAATGAATCCTGCAGCTCTAGCTTGAATACACTACACAACGTTTGCCCACAGCTTTGCCTGGATTTACAACCTGGAAGAGTCAGCGCTAGTTCCCGAAACTCAGAGCCAGTCTGCAGATTTTTGGCGGTCAGAGTTGACAGATTTCACAGAAAAGTGGGTAATGCTTAATACCGATGGTCCCATTTCGATATTATGGTGACTATAAGAAGCTTTCCACCTACTTGTCAACTATCTCTCATTAGAGCAGACTGTCTGCTTGATATCTGCTAACAGTTTATTTTGATGTTCCTCAACAGACATTCTACTGACTAAAAGTAACTTTGCAGCTACATGTCAACTTATTCTACTAACCCAAACCCTAACAGTCAACGAATAATCAACTAATACTCTAATGAGAGTTAGTTTACATGTACTGTAGGTGGAACGTTTCTTTTAGTCAATAGAATGCCTAAGGGAGACCATTAAAATGAAGTGTAACCAAAAATCATGTAGTGTAGGATGGGCACAGGCTCTGATTTCTTTTCTTTTTTTCTTTTTTTTCAGCTTCTGACTATGATTACATCCAGTCTGAGGATATCAAGCATGTTTGATATTTTCAGCCAGTTTTACAGTTTGTTGTGTTTGGAAAAACTTGAGTGATGGTGGTGTGGTAGCATGTGATCAAGAGCGTAGAATACGCGGGGCACTTTTAATAAAACGTAAATTCGCCCCCCGCACTTTTTGCATGACCTCTCCTTTTATTCTTAACTAAAATGAGGCGATCTAAACATTATGGAGTGCTCACTCTCGTGTAATATATGTTTCATTCATACTGGAAGCCAGAGGGCGCTCTCTCGCAGAATGTCCAAAACGGTTTCGTAGAAGTAATTCAGCTATTCGCTGTAGCAGCAGCTGAATAAATGCAGAAACGTATTGAGTGATGAAACATAAAGACAAACACACGATTGCGACAAGATATGGTTTATGTGTGTTTTTCAAGCCATCTCAAGGTATTTATTGACAATAAAGTAATAATGCAGTGCTAATTGACAACCTTTTTAATGTTTTTGAAAGAAGCCTCTTATGCTCGCCCAGGCTGTATTTATTTAATAAAAAAATACAATAAAAACAGTAAAATTGCAAAATATTATTACAAATTAAAATAGCTGTTCTTCTATGTGAATATACTTTAAAATGTAATTTATTCCTGTGATCAAAGCTGAATTTACAGCATCATTATTCCAGTCTTCAGTGTCACATGATCCTTCAGAAATCATTCCAATATGCTGATTTGCTTGTGGAAACCATGATACATTTTTTCCTGGATGCTTTGATGAATAGAAAGTTCAATGAACAGCATTGATTTGCATTTATTGTCACTGTCTCACTTTGATAAATTTAATGCATCCTTAATGAATAAAAGTATTAATATCTCTGTAACTGTCAACATTGATAATAATCAGAAATGTTTCTTGAGCATAAAATCAGCATATTAGAATGATTTCTGAAAGATCATGTATCAATATATTTTACAATATATTCACATAGAAAACATCTATTTTAAATTTTAATAGTATTTCACAATATTACTGTTTTTACTGCATTTTTTGATTAAATAAATCCAGCCTTGATGAGCAGAAAAGACATATTTCAATTGTACAATTACAATTGTAATGTTTCCAAACTTTTTAGGTACTGTATTTTCTGCCTTATTCTATTATCTTTTTTTTCACAAGTGTTTGTAGTACATAAACCAATCATAAAATTGTCATATAAAATATAGGGGAAAATATTAGATATTGGTTATTGTTCAGCAGTGTATTTGATTTCTTATTAAAAGCAAATTGATTTCACATTACAAGCAAGAGATTAATATATGTATATATATATATATATATATATATATATATATATATATATATATATATATATAAATCAATTAGACAAAGGTCAGATAAAAACTGGTATTACACCCAACATTTCTGTCCCCCTCACTTCTGAAATGATGGCTATGCCCCTGCGTGTGATCCTCAGTTGTTTAATGTATGATGCCCAATTTTTCTCCATAACCATTTACAAAGTCTGCAAGTGTATAATGTCTAAAATCTGTTCCCATTTTAAAAGTCATGTAGTGTATTCCAGCTTTCACTTGCACAAGTCAAAAGAGCTCACCATCATGTCCCACAGATCATTTATTATAGCTTGTCAAATTTGCCTCTATTTGACTGTGAGCAGAAACACGCCTTTTTTGTGTGTGTCCCTTTAAATGCAAATGTGCCGCTGCTCCCAGCCCACTTTCCAGAAGAGGTCGGAGCTTTAACAGCTCAACAACAACAAAGCTGGAGAATCTCACGCAGCCAAAATGAGGATTGTCAGTAACGGTGTTCAGCCTTACATTGTTCAAACCGGAGTCGACACTGATGGAGAGACTCAGGAAGAAGTTACAACTTTTAGACGTTTCTGAATGGTTAGTGGATAAATTTATGTAATTTCTGTGGAGTTGATTCAACTCATCGACTAGCATGTGCCGTCATGTTAATCTTTTGTGCAAATCCAGCATTGAACTGACCCTCGTTTTTGAAGCAGTCCGGTGTAAAATGACGGCATGACAACAATACTCTACTACAACAAGTCTTCCTCTTCTCTAAAGCAGCCCAACATGGCAGTAGCTCCTCACTGCAGAACACAAGATCCAGGATCCAGATCCAGGGGATGGAGGCGGGTAGGTTTAGGGATATGTAAAGTGGGAGGAGTTGGATCCAGATCCAAGGGGTTAGAGATGGGTAGGTTTAAGGATCAGGGGGTGGAGACTGGTAGGGTCAAGGATATGTAAAGTGGGAGGAGTTGGATCTGGATCCAACCTCACCCCCTGGATCTCATGTTCTGCAGTGTGGACCATCTTCAATATAGCCTCACCCTCTTTGTTGTGTGTTCTTCGGGGGCGGGGTTTATGTAAATTTTAAGGTTAGTGATGTCATGGGAAGAAGCTCGTTGTAGTCCCTACCAGCCGTTTGTTGTAGTCCTTAAACAGTGAATTATTTAAAAGAAAAGATCTCCTTTTGCATTGAACTTTGAGCGTCGTAACTTTGCAGATGTTGTTTATGATCAAACAGCAACATTACACACTAACTAAAGTTAAAAAAGAGAAATCATAATCAACCACCCCTTTAAGCATTTTGATCTGACATCAGTTATAAGGGCTTATCTGAACATGCTGGTTTGTCTTTATAAAACAAAAACTAATTTGTGACATGGAAATGAAAATTATAAGTAAATTATAACCTTATTTTGTCTTTAAACTTTCATATGAAATTCTTGAATCCTGTGTATCGCTTGTGGTAATAAAGTCAATCTGAGTAGTTTGTGTTTCCACGCGGGCAATTTTGCATTAATTATGCATTACTGGAAACTATATAAAATAAGAAATGCTTATGTGTTCATAAAATTAACTTGCTTGTAATTAAAACCAATTACCAACAAAAGCCTCTCCACAAATGTGAATCAAGCACCCGCTTAAAAATTACACATGCTGTCTAATGAACTCACAAAAATATTACATGAAAAAAAATCCCTCTGTAAAAACCAGATAGTAATAAAACTGTAAAAACTGGTGAATGTAACACTACTGAAGTGGAGATTTCTGACTCGGTGAAGAAGCTTGTTTTGAGGAAACAACCTTTAAAGATGTGTATTGTAACTGAAATCTACAGACGCAAATAGATAAAGTTCAATAAAATAAACCCTTAAAAGTGTGTTTCCTTCCACTTGTATGAAATAACACATTATGAAAAACCAAACAGCCCAAAATCTCACAACTGACCAGTGATCAGTCAACTGATGTGATAGTCAACAGAATCATGACGACGAAGACTTGTTTAATGGACACTAAGAGAATACATAGACGAAGGTATAAAGCAACATAACATAACTTCTCACATTACAGACAAGAACTGACCATGAACTGAATGAGATATGGAGTATAAATACACAGCGAAACTTGATGACAGACAGCTGAATGCAATCAGTTACCAAGGACATTAACTAATTAGGACTAAACTGAATTGAAGCACAAGAAACAAACACACAGGAATGAAACTAATGCAAAACACAACATAATCCTGACATTTTAATAATCTAAAGAACCTTTTTCCACTATAACCTTTTGTGGAACAGAATGTTAAAGGTTCTTCATGGAACCATCAATGACAATAAAAAACCTTTATTTTTAAGAGTGTATTATTTAGAATGTGGCCATAACAGGTTTTGTGAAATTCAGTCGTGAACCCTCCTGAACTCAGCACATTGTTGAGTCTTTGTCATGTTTTAATGACCTGAATTGGATTGACTCAGCAATTTAGTTAAGTCCTTGGTGTCTACTTCACATACTGAACACACACACATCTCTCATTCTTCATAACCCCCTCCTCTGCCTCATATCCATGACTACTGCGTCTCACTTACTGTCTCCCTCTCCATCTGTCTCATTCTTTTTCAGCCTGCAAGTTTTGCTGATGCTGCTTTTATGTCTTGCAAGATGTTTGGGTGGAGCGTTTCTCCTGCTATCATTAATGGGTCTCAGAAGAACTGCTGTAGACACCTATTCCATTGATTAAAAATGTATCCTCTTGTAATGTAAATCATCACCGACAACCACATCCCAACATGTGGGTGAAAACGCTAATCAGTGTAGACGCCCGATTTCTCCTCAGTACAGCAATGCAGGCAAAAATACATTTCTAACTGTTGTGCAAAAAGTGCAATTAATTGGCATGCATAAATGATGAAAGATATTTTGACAATTTCTATCTGTATTTTTTATTCTTCTTAGGCACCGTTATTTATTGTAGATACCGAAGAAAAGCTGTGACACACAAGGCAGAGTGCTAATTTGGTCCGTTTCTATGGAAATGAGCAGCGCTGTCTTGAGAGCAAGAGTAGGTTGTTTACAATAAAGATGTCTCATTTTGAGGCCAGACAGTTCAGAATTGTTCACCAAAGTGTAAAGACTGTTCAGTAAAGAAATGCTTGTTAAGTGTGAAAAAAAAACAAAGAGGTGCTCATTAAAACTCAGACATCTTAAGCTTTGTTTACTGCACTTCAACACGTTCAGGAATACTCTTCCCAATCTTCAAAAAAACAAAATGTCAACAAAATGGTCAAAAGGTGCTGACAAATCTTTACATAAATGCCACTGCGTATGGTAAGAAAGGAACTTTTGAAAAATTATCAAGGCAATCTAATACATGCATTTTGTCCAACTACTTTATTTAGCCATTGTGAACTTTCTTTAATTGCACAGACTGTCCTTCAGCAATATGGACACCAGCCTTACACATTTGGATGTCAGTTTGTTATCAATCTGCCAGGGACTAAATGATATTATGAGTGCTCCTGAGGTAAAACTAATTGCTAAATTTGGCAAATTTGCTTGTAACATAATATGTTACAAGAAAATACTATTTCAGTCTTTCTACTTCAAAATATGAGTGTTACTTGCAATTTACTGGCAATTTATGAGTGAAAATTGTTTATTGTTATATGTGAGTGTTAAAATTGTAATCTTTTTTTTTTTTTTTTCAAAAAAGTTTTAAAATATATTTTTTCAAGGTAAAACGTATTTTTATAATTACCTAGTTCTGGCTTGAAACTCTGACGATGCAGGCTGATGGGTCTTTAACTCATTTGGTAGTGATCACGTCATTATCTATACAGCACAGCTGATTGGTTGCTGTTGCATCAGCGGCCAATGAGCTTGCTGCTTAAACATTCAAATACTTGCCGTTGTTTGCTGTTAGCAGTCTGCTGTGTGTTTTCACAACCCTCCTCCTTCCCCAGCTCCACCTGTATAGATCTGCTATGGGGTTTATTTCATGTATGTTATATGTGCAGCAGCAGCAGCATGTCTTACATGCTCACAGCAATGTCTGTGAATGTACTGGCAGTAGCAAGTCTCACTTCTTGCTCTGCAGCAGCAGTGTAGCATATCTATTGTGCCAAGACCAAATACATTAACATTGTCATATCCATTACCATGCCAATCTCTATTACCATACCAATATCCCCGAGAGTTGTCATGACAGAAATATCATAAGCTATTAAAGGTGCCCTCGAATGAAAAATTGAATTTATCTTGGCATAGTTGAATAACAAGAGTTCAGTACATGGAAATGACATACAGTGAGTCTCAAACTCCATTGTTTCCTCCTTCTTATATAAATCTCATTTGTTTAAAAGACCTCCGAAGAACAGGCGAATCTCAACATAACACCGACTGTTACGTAACAGTCGGGATCATTAATATGTACGCCCCCAATATTTGCATATGCCAGCCCATGTTCAAGACATTATGAAAGGCATTAGACAAGAGCAGAACGTCTGGATCTGTGCACAGCTGAATCAACAGACTAGGTAAGCAAGCAAGGACAATAGCAAAAAATGGCAGATGGAGCAATAATAACTGACATGATTCATGATATCATGATATTTTTAGTGATATTTGTAAATTGTCTTTCTAAATGTTTCGTTAGCATGTTGCTAATGTACTGTTACATGTGGTTAAAGTTACCATCGTTTCTTACTGTATTCACGGAGACAAGAGCCGTCGCTATTTTCATTTTTAAACTTGCAGTCTGTATAATGCATAAACACAACTTCATTCTTTATAAATCTCTCCAACAGTGTAGCATTAGCCGTTAGCCACGGAGCATAGCCTCAAACTCATTCAGAATCAAATGTAAACATCAAAATAAACACTGTACTTACGTGATTAGACATGCTGCATGACGAACACTTTGTAAAGATCCATTTTGAGGGTTATATTAGCTGTTTGAACTTTTTTTATGTTGTTTAAGGCAAACGCTAGCTCTTGGGGCGTGGAGCACCAGATTTAAAGGGCCACACACCCTGAATCGGCTCATTTATAATGATGCCCCAAAATAGGCAGTTAAAAAAATGAATTAAAAAAAATCTATGGAGTATTTTGAGCTGAAACTTCACAGACACATTCAGGGGACACCTTAGACTTATATTACATCTTTTAAAAAAAAGTTCTAGGGCACCTTTAAGTCATAAATATCATTAGGTTTTTAGGGAGTTGCACCAAATGACATTTTAAAACCAACTAACCTGTCTTGTAATAAATAAGTTTAAAAAAAAGTTAAAAAAAAAAAAAAAAAAATCAGCATTTTTGCAAGTTTTTTAAATTAAAAATCAAAAAGATAAACAATACAGATTTATTTTTACAGCCATCATTGGATCATATTTACCAGGATGCCAATAATTCTGACCACAACTGTACTTACTGACCTTGACACAGTCATGGGGGTCTCATTATTTGATTGATTGATTGATTGATTGATTGATTGATTGATTGATTGATTGATTGATTGATTGATTGATTTGAATATTTTTGTATGTTTTTTGCACCATGAGATTTTGGTTCAGCAAACAAAAGTTTAGGAAAAATGAATAAGTTCTGAAGCTTTTTTAAAAATTTAAATTAAAAATATTCAAATAATAATAAAAGTGTGTCAAACTACTTGAATATTTTTTTTCAAAAATTTGTTTTGTTTTAGTTTTTTATTGAGCGCGTCACTTAATTGATCTACATGCACTTTTTTAAATAAATAATAAATTATAGATTGCTGCAGGTATGACATATTTCTTTTACATATTTTTAATGGGTTTTTGGTTAAATGCCTGAAATAAGGTCTGTGGTTAACAAAAGTTCAAAATATTAGGTTGTCTAATACAGTAGTTCTCACCTGGTTTGACCATGGGACCCACATTTCCCATGGTCATTAGGTGCAACCTATACTTTTAAAAACCAAGCAAACTTATTTTAAAAAATTGGTTGACACACACAAGTAGTTCGTTTATAGCCTACCATTAGCTTTTTACTTCTGCTGATTGTATTTAGGCTTAAAAATTCATAAAAGTAGTGGTCATATAAATAAATATAAATAAATAACAGTTTATTTAGAAAAATAGTAGCAGGCAAGATAGCAAGGGTCAGACATTGTGGGTGCAGATGGCAAAGTCCTTCTTGGAAGCAGAGACTGCAATGGGCAAACCAGTCCTCCGACAAGAATCCAACAGGTAATCCAAAACTGATTTGACAGGGATCATCCAGAACAGGAACGAGAGACTCAAATACAGCCAGAACTAAGCACTGTACAAACACACCAACAATCTGACAACACAGGGCAGAATTCACAGACATTAAATAACGTAGCTGATGAGCCCCAGCTGATGCTGATCAGCTCATCAGCAGCAACACACACTCAGAGAGAGGCTGAATCCGAAATTGCCCCCTATACCCTCATTCACTCTTCCCTACATTAGTTCACTAATACAATTCACTTGAAGGAGTGAATGAAAACAAGTGAGTGAATTCAGACACTGAGTGCACCAGAAGGGCTGCCGCCTTTGCATAGTTTTCGCTTGTTGTTTAATAAGCATTTGAAACTTAGCAAACTAACAGCTTTAGTAGTAAGATGAAAGGATTTATCTTGAATTCTGTCATGGAAATTATGTATAAACCTTAGATAAACAATTTAATAATCAATTAAAAATGAATTTATATCCATATTATATTACGTTGTACGCTGCAGACAAACGGTTTGAAAAATGAATGAATGGATGCATAGATGATTCAGCTGTGGGCGTCATCATCTGGCGAAAGGCGGGAATTCCCATTATGCATTATGGGTATTCTCTAGCCATTGAGCGTACATCAGTTGTACACTAGTTATTTGCGGTGCATTGTGGGATTGAATGAGTGTACTCAATAATGTCCACTTAAGGTTTCGGACACCACTACAAATTACTGTTCCCTAGTGCCCTACTTAAGGGTATAGGGGGTGATTTCGGACACAGGGAGAGACAGAGTGAACCAGTAAACCTGTGAACCGTGACAATACGTTGTCACTGCAGCACTATTTAATTACTGGATCTTTTTTTGTGGTATAATCTATTTCACATGCACCCACACCTAAAATGTAAGTAAAATAAACTGTAGTTGTCACTTTGGATGTCAATGAGATGGTCTCTTTATGCCTAAGTAGGCGATTCTTGGCCAGAATAAGCTGCCATGTGGACCAGACTTAATGCCACTGGTCAAAAGTCTGTCTGGATCAGACTAGCATCGTGTGACATATCTGTTTGAGTCACTGCTTGACAAGGATTCTCTTCAAGCTCACTAAAATCCTCCAAGGGCTTTTATTGGAATTCTGCGATCCAGCAGAGCGCTCCGGGAGTCGTTTTAAATTGTATCTGAAAGTGCTTGGCTTGTTTCTTCCAATTCTCTTTCCCCAGACAGATAAAATAACCAACGGAGAAGAGACATTTGGTTCTTGTTGGTGCTCTCATTGCAATTATCACTGAAATTGAATTCTGCTGTTTTCCGAGATACCCAGTTGCAGTTGAAAGCTGACTAGGCATCCACACATAATAGAATTTCATCTTTCAGGCTACTGGTGAAAATTAATAATCACAGCAGGATGACAGCACATTTCTAGTAAACCCCTCATAATTCTTCATTAGGGGCTGATTTAATGGGAAAGGCATTTTGAAAGGCAATATATATTAATAAATAGACACCCAGTGAGGGCAATCTCTTTAATTACAACCATTAAATTAAACTCATTAAAATAGTTTCCTGTTGTGGATAAAGTTGGCTCTCAACAAAAACTTAAATTCATAAAATTAAGCTTCACCAGATATTCTAATTCCAACTGACGTCATTTTCCAGAATACAGCGTCTTTAACTAGTTTATTCAAGGTGAGAACAGGTGTGTGAGATAAATTAGTAATTTCTTCACTAATAAAGGAATGGAAATGGAGTTTCCGTCATAATTTGGAGCCAATCCTAAAGGATTCTAATGAGAATCTCTTCCTGTTTGTCAGTTTATCCAGTAGGATCTTAATTGATGAATTTCCATTAGCAATCCTGTACGTTCCTTTAAAAATTGAAGGGAGTTCATGTCCTTCATGTGGGTTTTATCATCATGATTTCCAGAGGAACGGGTGGATATACCACTTTTTAGTAATTGCTTCCTGGGAATTTTCCGATATTATGAGAAGCAATCATCTCCCTCATGTCTTTTTGCAGTTGAGAGGCTGCAGGGTGCTGAAGCCTAAAGATAAATGCTGGCTTTTCAAGTGGTTCCTCAACCTTCAAACGCCCCCTTCCTCCACTTTGTTCACTCTTAACAGCTTTCAAAGACAGATATGATGAGATAGAAAATCTTTATCTAGTGTTTCTTCAACTATGGACACTTTGGCCATGTGGAATTTTACATTTTAACCCATTTGTGACTCTACCCATTTATGTACTAGTTAAATTTTTCTACTAGCAATTTATGTTAGAAGACACAATATTTTTTTCTGCTAGGAAAAAACTAAAGCATATCTTTATTTGCATTTTATCCTTTTTGTTTTAAATATTTGTGTTTGTTTGTTTGTTTGTTTGTTTGTTTGTTTTAAGTTTGCATTGAAATGTAGAGAATAGAAATGCATTTTATTAAAATGAGACAAACATGTACATTTTAATATAACAGTTGGATATAATGCAACATTTAATTGAAAAGAAAATCTTCATCTAACATACTAATGAAAACTTAACATTTAGTGCAGTGTATTCTGGTAGGTATAGGGACAACGTTATCATTTAAGTTGTGATGTTGGCTTCTTTGTGAATTGATATTATATCTCAAATTCCAAAAAACATCAGCTCAAGTGATATTCATTCCCTCAACCTCCTCCATGTAGGGTTGTTACAGCCCTTCAATCTGAAGAAACATCCTCCTAAGAATACTGAACATATCTTGTAATGAACTGATTAAAATTCAGTAAGGGAAAAGTGTGTAATTTCACTAGTGTAAACCACCATAAATACTGATATCTCAAATAATTCCTAAACCTTCAAATGTCCTTTGATCTCTCTTAAGAACTTTCAAAAACAGGCACACTAATATAGAATTTTTTTACTCCAATGTATAGACTACTTTTGTTCTTGCAAATGACAAAAATGATCCATTTTTATTTCACTTAATACAACTGAACTTCTAACATACATTTAGACCACAGCTATTTTAAACACTTTTTACTCAAGCGAATATTTGGAAAGGTACGAATTTTTTAAATTATTATTATTATTATTATTATTATTATTATTATTTTGTATAGGCTCATGGGTATGTCTTTAGTGAGTGTGTTTAATCTTTTTTTCATGTGTAAATTACCACAAAATTCAACAGGAACTCCAGTATGATAAACACCTCTGTCAGGGAACGAGGGTTACGTCATTAACCGAGGCGTTCCCTTTCTGTCAGTCACTTTATACATGGTGTTGGAGTACCAACACTAGGGGTCCCTATACTAAACGCCACAACAACTGCATCACAAGTAATGGCAGTACAAATGCTGGCAAGCATTGCATACCAACAACAAGTGCAACTACGATAACTCGCAACCTACCAATGCCTAGGGTAATGACCTCAGATCTCAGAATTCCTCTAATTCTAGGGAGAGATCACTCAAGCCATAGGCCTCTTCTGAATTTTTCTTTCTTTTCTTTTTTATGGTGAGTGAACCTTGTTGTTAACGTTGGGAAGCGTTATCCTTCTCGCTGAGAAAGGAACACTAGAAGACACCACATCCTACCCAAAGGGGGAGGTTAGTATGTGGAATATACATCCTATGGACTCACCAGAGGGGAGTACTACATAGGGAAGAGTCTCTGTGGTGGGCTCCACCTGACAAGTGGGAGACTACCTGGCTTCACAGTGACTGGTGGTGGAGCTGGCTCCATCCAGGGAAGTCAGTCGATTCACTGAGTGGGAAACTGAACAGTGAAGTGAACACAATCAGGTGGGCTGTCTTCATAGAGAGGGCGCTATGCTCAGCTGACTGTAAGGGCTCAAACTGATTTCTCTGCAGGCCCTGAAGTTAGTTAGTTAGTCACTTTATTGTCCACAAATGGAAATTTGTCTTTGGCTTCACCACAATAAACACATTCAATATCATCACACAAATCACATAAAAGACAACAAGTAACACAATCCTCCCCCGCATTCAGATTCCAGTATTTAAAATTCTAATGGCAGTTGGCACAAATGACATTTGTTACACCTTTTTCCTTGCTTGAAGGACCAGACAGAGATCCCAAGAGAGTATGAGGCAAGGTCTAGGAGAGTTTAGCTTCTGTGCACCTCTCAGGAACCTACCTATCAGGTCGTGTTTTCCAAAGGACCTCCCACCCACTGTGCTGTTGCGACCACATACATTTTAAGGGTGGAGGCCTACAGGTGCCTCTCAAGGCCCTGCTGAAGAAAGGAGAGCACAGACCTGATGCCACAAATCCTGTGGGTCTTCACCTCGGGGAGCACACCATGTAGTGAAGAGGTGCCACTTCAAGGCATAGAGCCTTGGTAGAGAGGGCTCTGGCCTGAGTAATGGTATCTATGACCGCTGGTGATAGTCCTCTGAATTCCTCCTCATTCCATCCAGGGACCAGATGTGGAGGTTTCAGAGGTCTGTGTGTGTGTGCCAGATTGTGCCCTGCCCCTGAGAAAGAAGGTCCTTCCGCAGGGGAATCAGCCAGGGTGGCCCGACGCCATCAGCGTGAGCTCCGAGAAGTCTGGTTGGGCCACCTAAGATGCGACCATTAGGTCTTGTTATTCTTCCTCCCTGACTTTGCACAGAGTCTGTGCAATCAGGCTTACTGGGGGAAATAGATAGTTGTGCAGGCCCCGGTGCCAGCTGTGTGCAAGTGCGTCCATGCCGATGGGGGCCTCAGTCAGGGAATACCACATTGGACAGTGGGAGGATTCCTGGGATGCAAACAGGTCTTGATAGGTAGTGTAGAACCTATTGTATGTATTGTTCCTGCCTAGAACAAAATACAAACAATATATTAAATGCTTTTTTTTTTTAACCGAAGTGGGGGGTTCATGGCAAGGGGGAGCAAGGGAAGCGCAGCATCTTCTTCCCTTGGTCACCCATCTCATGAACACTATAACACCTTGTCTACTTGCAGGCAAGTGCTACCTTCCTGCAACTGCACCTCTGGGGTCTGGCTGCTGGTCCAGGCTGTTGTGGGGCCCTTGGTGATGAGCAGGCAGAGCTGGGGCTCTCAGGGTCCTAGAGGGCATCACCTGACCCATGGCCTCCTTCGACACCTTAGTAGCCTGGGGGGCGTAGTCGGTGGCCGAACACAGTTTCTGCATTAACTGCATTAACTTACAAGCCTTGGATAGGAGTCTCGGCCGATTCCTCCAGGCCACTCCACCTGTGGAACATCCGAATACCCCCGTGCTGCCCCACCGACTTCAAGATCTCCTCGTGCACTTCCAGGAAAAATGGCACTAAGGTGGAGTGTGGCGCAATGTCACACTCCAAACCCAGGAACCAATCGTCCAGCCTTTTACGGCTGCCCAGGAAAGCATGGCTGCCAACTCAGTGTCAACCTCAGACTGCGGTGTCACACCAGAAGGCGGCAGCACAGATGAGTCATCCACATCAGAAGGCATAAGCCCGCCCTCCATTGTTGCGAGTGACACTTCATCTTCATCTCGAACCCCGAATGAGAAATCAAGTGTGCCTGGGGGCGCGTCATCAAACTCATTCAGAAAGTGAGAGCATGATGCATCCACGAATGTCTTTTCAGTATGGGCATGGCCCAGACAGTGCAGACAGCGATCGTGCACATCCAAGGGAGAGAGAAATTGCCCACATTCAGAAGGACACTGTCAGAAAAGTATCTTTAAAAATATATGATCCACCGTGCAGCTCTTTTAGAGGAATTCATTCTTTTAATAAGGAAATTGACTCTTTCAGAATGCTGCTGATGCACACAGAGGAGCTCTCGGCACTTCTCTTTGCACGCTGGAGAGAGAACACTATTTCTGTGCTGCAACCAATCCAGCAGCAACCGCTTCCTGCAGAGGTGAATGGAAACTGCTTCTCTTTTAGAATCAAGAGACACTGGGTTAGGCTCTGAAGAACAAAACTGAAGTGTGTAGTGCAGCCGGCTCACCTTATATAAACGTATGACTGGGGGCATGGCCTGGCATGCAAATTCCACACGTCAGAGGTGTTTGGGGCTCTCAAGAATGATCCCTTGTGATCCCTTGACTGACAGAAAGGGGACAGACAATACTAGCGAATGGCTGCCACCTGGCTTTTTTCACTTCATATTTCTCTCAACTTTTGGATGCTCTTGACCACTCATAACGCCTTTTTTCGACCAGCTGTCAATAACACAGTTCACCCTGCAAGTGTGAAGCCAGTCATTTCAATCCAGTAATTTCAATAGCAATCCATACGACAGGCTGAGCTTTGCAGTTTCACCAAAGTTGACAGAGCAACGGTAAGAATAACACAGTTTATGCAGGTTAATAAAAAGAGGAGATCATGGTCCAAATAGTCATTAGTGCTGTCTATTAACAGCGATGATGAAGGTACCAGGTGGGATAAGATGGAAATTAGTACTTCCTCACTGAAGTTAATCAGCCAGTCCACATTTTCTGTAGACACCCTTCCCTCATCCGCTGATGTCGTGGGCTCACACCTCTAGTCAGACTCATTATGGAGCTCCACTTCTGGGGTGAGGGATCATCTCTGTCCTCTTTCTCTTGGGCTCTGACTGATGCATTGTGGTGGGTGGTACCTCTCAGTCTGCCGGGGGGGGGGCTTGTTCGAGTACTCCACAGTCGATGGAGGTGGTTCAGACTCTGTGTCTGGCTGCATTCTGGACCGAGGTGCAATGCTCTCCAAACACCGGATGATAGCTTCTTTCAACCTCAGACATGACTGGACACTAAATGACGGTGAGGAAGAAACTTAAGTAGTGAATGCAAACGAGGTAATCAATGATACACAGCTGATACATATGAACTCATAATGATGGTGACCATGGTAACAAAGGAGTAGACAAACAAAGAGACATGAGAATGAATGAATGAAAACAAAATAAAAGTCCATAAAAACTAAGACAAACCAAACATGACTGCGATAATAATGAGGGTTAAATTCACTTTTAAAAATTTTAGATGGCATGAAACAGAAGTTACAATAGTCCTTTCTTCCCAGTTGTGACGTATATCCAAGTGAAACGGCTTCTTGAATAAGTAAAAATGTGATTGATTTTGTCCATGGGGAATTGATTGGATGGTTGGATGGTTCTGGTTTGCTATTGGTGGATCTCATATGAGAGACACATTGTACCGCCCTTGCATCAATAAACATCATCAGAGAAGAGAAGAGAAGAGATGAGCTGCAAGAGCAAGGGAAAGTTATTTGGATTAAAGATTATGAGGCGCGTATATTTAAAAAAATATATGTTCAAGGATAAATCATTTATAATAAATACTGCAATATTTAAATTTTAAAAAAGGTCAATTTTGATTTCATGGTGACTTTATTTGGAATTAGACAAATTAGTAAAGAATTTTAATATCAGCCATTCATCCTTTATCAGCCATAAAAAGAAAATCGTTATCGGCTAATTAATATAAGACATAATTAAAAAAAAAAAAAAAAATAGAAAACTATTATTTGTATAAAATAAATGCAACATATAAAACATGAGAACATGTGACAAAATGAACAACATGAGTTTTGTATCATATTAATCTATTACAAAAACATGATATTAGTCTTTTTGTATGGATTTGACAATCCATAGAAAATGATCTAATTTAACCAACATACAAAACCATTGCTAGAGAAGGCAATGTTTTTTTTTTTACTCAAAAAAGCCTTAATTAGTTAATACTATACAACAATTTCCTCATGTGATAGCCATCCCAGGCCTTTCGTACATGTAAAAAGAAAGAAATGGTAAAACCCTTTAAATCCGAATACTGCCAAAAGCAATAACCCACTGTACCATAAGTCAAAGAGATCTAAATTTAGCCACAGTCAGATCAATGCAGGGCCACTGAGGAAGCAGATCTGGCGCTCGTCTCGGTGGTTGGACAGTCAGCATCTCTGCGCTCAGCACTAACCTCTTTTGTTTCACGTCAGTTTTGAAAAGAACAGGGTATGCTAGATGATGAGATGCATTTTAGCATTTGGGTTGTAGAACGCTAAAAGATAATGCAAGAATTGCATTGCTTAATTAGCTTCAGTATAATGCAGAACCAACCATAAACAGGCCTCTGTTTGAATTGAGCTCCGTTCACAAAGTATTCCCAGTGCAATAGAGAGAGGAAAACACCAATACTGTTGACACTGACAGATTGCCACAGTAGTCTGGAGACATGCTGCCTTGTCTTACTGGGTAATTATGCCTTCTCTCATTTAGTTTCCCTCCAGCAAGTCTAAATGTGTTTGGGAGAGAAGCATATCAAGTAACATCAGTCATGACTGTCATGGCTAAGGGATGGTTTCATCATATCACGCTAGCTGTGGTTATGTCATCGCTTCAGGGATCATTGATTTCAACATTTTTCATGTTAATCATTCAGCCTGTGGTCATATATGGTGTCTCTGTTAGCAATGCACATTTATCATTAATTTCAAATATTTTGATAAACTCAGGGCTTCATTTTGTTTTTGTTTGTTTGTTTCATCTGATCGATTTTTCAAGGCAGCATAGACCCTTTGCTGCCTTTAGATATCCCACAATCCTGTGCTTTCCATTCTATGACAGCTAAAAAAATAAAGATGGCGTCTGAAATTGCTGTTGGTGTTCAGTCTGTGTATATGTAAGTTTTTGACCAACTTTTTCCACTATTTCTGGCAAACAATTACTATTGTAGTATTTAAAAAAAAATCACTTAGTTATCAGCAAAGCTCACTTTATTTGGTTGTAGATCATTAAACCTTTACTCTGCCTCAGAAGTCTATCCGAAATTCAGTTTTGTAAAATACCTTCGTGCACAAACACTGCCTACAAGTCACTGCCTGATAAGGCAGTGAGGTCAATTGTAAGCTGCCTAAGCTTTTAATGCTTTTGTACATTAATTTGTTACATTTGGTACACATTGACCAATTTTCTTCTGTCATTATCAATTGCTTGTCATGCTGACCAAAATATATTATACTGGTTCTCTGTTGAATATGTATACCCTCCAAATTAGATACAAAATGGTTGAACCAGTTGTCTTAATCTGTCAAACATATTTTATATACATTTCTTATAGACTTTTTTTGTAAATGCATCCTGAATTGATTAATTGTACAGGTGAATCTTGACTTTCACTAATGAGGAGGAATGTAAAGCATTAGATCAACCAATGATTCTCTAAAATAGCTCAGTGGTGCATCTCATGAACCTTCAGTTTGCAAGCATATAGCAGAGGGCAACACAGCGTTACAATTTCTGACAATGGAGCAACAAGGAAAGAACAGGGTCAACAGCCGGAAAAAGAAAGAGTGAGGATGTGTGGTGGAAGGACAGGGGGACAAAAAAGAGGATAAGGTAGAAGAGGCCAAGGACGTAATCACATTTCCACTATTGTGGACCGTGTTCTAAATTATGTCCTTACAATGGTCAAGGCTGGTCGAAGGATTCAGCCGAAAGTAGGGAGAACAACTGTGTCCTCAATCATTAAAATGTTTTGTAGACAGGCGTGTAATCCAAAAATGTGCACTGTATACTTACTGTAATGATTAATATTGCAGTAGTACACTTGCATTTTTCATCATACAGATACAGTGTAACACACAAACACAAACAGATATCTATAGATATATATAGTGTATGTATACATGTCTGTATTTGCACAGTTTTTTGGAAGTCTCATTCTTGTTTTTTGCATTGCTGTATTTTCCCATATAGGCTGGGCCGCATTAATGCACGGGCTTACCTGGGCTTAAGCCCAGGGCCCCGGGCTGAGGGAGGGCCCCGGTGATGCAGGAAAAAAATATAACCGCATTTTATAATGTGATGACTGTCGCTTTAACATCGCTTTGATTTGAATACATGTGCTGTTCTGCGCGTGAAGTTCATTACGACGCGCCGCGTCTGCAAGCAACTAAGTATCAGTATCTGGACAACGCGGACAGACCCAGTGGCGCTGCTTGTGTGCGTACACAACGCGGGAAGTGGAATGGGGGAAACTGCAAGGTCTCGAGACGCTTTTTAAAACTTTTTTTAACTAAGCTGAACTGTTTCATGGCTTTAGAACGCCATGTCATGCATCAAGACGCGAGCGCAACGGTTCTGCACGTCATTCTAGCGCATGTTTAGCTATTACAAAGAAAAAGTAGCGCAGAAAAGCGCGTTCTGTGTGAACAGCCCCAAAGAAGACAATGTTTTAGAAGACACTAGTTTTAATTATGCAAATGTGCTGCATAACGAATCGATAAAAGCGACCAGCTGGATATAAACTAATGCAAATACTAATGGTACTAATGGTAACAATCATGACATTAAACATTAGTTCGAACTTGCGTGTGTTTTTGTCACATTGTTTTAAAGATCAAAGTGCAGGATAAAAAAGTAATTTTTGCCTTAAACAATTAATTGATTTTGAACTGCCGAAATGAGTCTTCAGCAATTCCAGTCTGCGTCTCATTTCAGAGGCTGCGTCCTCCGGAGCTCGCATTTGAAGACTGCATACATCATTAAGGATGTCTTATTTAAGAAAAGTAACCATAATAAAATTGATGGTTATTCCTCGTGAGGTGCAAAATGCTGTTTTTTCTTTCTTTCAACGGTTGTTTTTCTTAAATGAGCCGGCCTCAATGAATTATAGGCTACAGTCTACAAATGCGAACTCTGGAGGATGCAGCCTTCGAAAATGAGTAGCCTGTACAAATAGTTCAGACTATGTGCCAATATGTAGTTCATGCAGTGATATTTGTATTTTATAACAGACCTATAGATTCAGATGTTTTGGTAATGGCATTTATTCATGCAAAATAAAAGGCTGATAACTTGCACTTTGGGGCACCTCTGCGGTTTCAGGCTTTCGAGGGGTTCATGTGTATGCAAAGACTACAAAATCGTATCATTTGACAAACTAAAATATAACAAGTTGAGAGAGCCCTCTGCTATGAACAATAAAATGCTGATCAAAATCATTATAGATGCTGGTATTGTGAAAGCTACATCTGATGACAATAAAATATTTCTGTAGGCCTGTGCCTTCTCCTTTGTGTCAGTATCAAATATAAGAGTGATGCTACCATTAAAGGATAGAATATAAATACAAAATACAGAGTTCGACATTAAGCCTGGTTTTGTGCTTGTCCTTTGCACAACTAAATTGGTCATTTACTTGTCAGAGTAAAAAAGTAGCTTGTCTGGAAAAAAAAAAAAAATATTATTATTCAAATATTTTATCTTTTATTTCATATTCTTACATTTGATAAATTAAAATAGTAAGACACTATAGGGCTGTTACCAAATTAAATAATTTACACTGAAAAAGTACAACTGCGTTCAATAATGTTATGAGATTCTTTAAATATTTTTGAATAAACAAATAAGAAATGCTGGTGGGAAATTTATACTTTTAAACATGAAATTAAACCGCCAGTAGATGGCGGCAAGTGACCGTCTTAATGAGTGAGCCACTGAGTCATTTATTCAAACGATTCACTCTGAATCAAGAATGAAGCACTTGTTTATGAATGGGCGATTGAATCTTCACTCAACCGATTCGTTCAAAACGCTGAATCCTTCAAAACGGCTGAGCGCAGCTGCGAGATGCGCTGTTTCTCCTTTGTTTGGAACTGCGATTTTCGATGTTTCTACAATAGCACAAAAAACAGATGCATATTAGCACAAAAAACAGCATATTGCATCTAAAACGTAAGTGATTGATATTAACTACTTGTTTTATTGAACTGTTGTATGAAATTAGTGTCAATTTCAATCGAGGTGATATTCAGGAATTCAGTACTTTCGGCCGTGTGATGCTTAACTTTTTCATATGTCATAAATAGCAAGCTAAACCCTATTGAATTTTTATTGCAACATGATAACTGAGTTTCTTTGTGTGAACAGAGTTCATTTGTTTTGAATTCTCCTCAAGAGGTTACGTGATCCTCAACAGCGCAATATCACCGCCAGTAGGCTACGTTACATCCATCAGTCGCCACTTAAGCTAGATTATTCTCGCGTTTTGGTTGTTATTGACATTTTAATCAAGCTACTTATCTGGTCAGGCAAGTAAAATTCTCTTTCACTTCAAAAAATCCACTTGTCCCACAGTCCCGGACAAGCGTATGTCGAGCCCTCGTAAGCCTATGTGCCGGGGCTCAGCCCCGGACGGCCCCGGCCCAATTTAACCCCTGAATGTAGGTAATAGTGCTGGTGGATGAAGGGCCCCCTCAACAGGTAAAGCCCAGGGGCCCCTTGTAGTCTTAATGCGGCCCTGCATATAGGACATAACGGGTGGCAGAGGGCCCCTTCTCACACCTCAACAGGAGAATGCTGATGGAGCTGTTGAGAAAAGTAAATTCATTTGTAAATGTTGATTGATTGATTGATTGATTGATTGATTGATTGATTGATGTTGATTGATTGATTGATTGATTGATTGAAGTGTTAAACATGAAATCAGTGCCCTAGAAGTCAGAGTCCAATTTAAATTGAGGTACTCTCATAAGAAAAGACTTTCTGTTAAATCTGACTGAGGATCAAGGCAGGTTTCTGATTTAGATTATATATTTTTTTTAATAAATCTAAAATGCTGTACATTATTTCTTCAGCGGACATTCAGATGTTCTTGTATAGCCATGACTGGTGTCAGCACATGGCTTCTCTCATGTTTGTTTCTATGTGCCATGTGCTCATCTGTTTAATGTCTTCTTGACCCTGCCCTTCTTGTTATCTGATTAGTAGTTAATTTTCCCTCTCCCTCGTTATTTCCTTCCCAATTTATTTTCCTTGTGTTCTCACTCTTGTGAGGATCTTACATGTTGAGATTATTCGGAGGTTGAATATCTTTTAAATATCACTTTTACTCAAAATAAAATTTTTAATTGCTTTTGTTATGAAGTTGCTTTAATCTTAAAAAAAGATCATTACATGTGTTATGTCTGTGCAATTTCAAGCAAATAAAGGCATATTTTTACATTGTTTAGTTGTAGTACTTAGAACCTGATCTCACAGGAAAATGCGACCAATTTACAAGATGGGGATTTCATATGAATTTGTATTTATGTGACCTGACTATGAAGATTTTTAGAAAAGCATGAAGGTCCACCCCTAAACATAACTGTCATTGGGGAGTAGGCAGATCGTACAAAATATACAAATAAGATTGTAAGAATTCATAAGAATTTACCAAGAATTTGCCAAAACAAAGATAGTTATGAATTGCCATGAGATTGTGTTGAGTAGTTCATAAAAAATATAAAAATATAAAAAAATCTATCTAAACATTTAGATGACGAATACAGTCAGTCACAGGTGATCCACACTCCAATCCAGAAGGGGGCGCGCAGTTGTTTACTAACCGCCACAACAGGAAAAAGCGCAGAAGCAGAAGAACAGGCAATCTATGCATAGATATGTTTACATGTAACCTCTTAACCAGTGTTTCAACCTCTAAAAGACATCAATAAAACAGCTTGAGAATAATATCTCACGCAGCATCACATTTACCTCAGGCAAGTCATTTAGTGTCCACAGCATGTTAGTTGACTAGAGAAATAAACTCTAGAGGGAGCATTTCACTAAATATATGCATTATATTTGTCACAGTTATGTTCTGTTTAGATCATGTTTTCATTGTATTTAGGTTCAGTAATTTGACCCAGTTTGTCTCATTCACCTGTTCTGTTAATCATTTCGTTAATCCCTGTGCATATATACCCTGTTTTCCTGCATTCCTTGTCCATTCTCGTCTACGTTGTTTCATTTGATATCCTGTATTTTCTTCATTAATTCAACTTAATCTTCTTCATCTTCGCAAGTTTAACACAACCCATATATTTACTTTACCTGTTAGTAATGTCTTAATTATTTAATATATGTTTAAATAAATTTGTCATGAAAACAAGTTATGACACAATTTAATAGTTTGGGCTCTGTTGTTAATTGTAAATTAAGAAAATGTTAATTAGAATTCAATTTATTTAAAGAGAGAGACACAATGTGTCCCACTGTTTAATAAAAAAGAAGCAATTTTATATGAAGTTTTCTTCCCCCTGCTGTACCTGATGTACATTTACTTACTTAACTAGTGGAACAACCTGCTGTCCCGCCAGGCCATCAAAAAGGTCCTTAATGTTAAGAGCTGCACTTCTATTGGCATTCATTCCATTTTTCACACCATTACTGCATGCAAGGCCAACTGTGTTAATAGATTCGTTCAGGAAAAACCTTTACTGACCTTGACATTTTGATGCAGATGTGCCCCTGGAATAACTTTGTGTTGTGTTTGATAAATCACCAAACAGTTCCATTATGTGGGATGAAATAGCTAACGTACAGAAGACATAATGATTTAGCAAAAACAAAACTTTCAGATTAATTACAGTCATCCGATCTTAATCTTCTTATTCATACCGAATAATAAATTCACACACTAATGCGATGTGGGCCGAGAGAGCCGTTACGTGTACAGTGTGCTGCCAATGGCTGCGACGGCCCACACACAATGAGACATAGAGAGGAGAGTGGGCTGTGTAGTGGGCACAAGTTTGGCACACCGAACAGTGTGGAACACACAGGTGTATTTACTCAAACGCTCTCTGTGTGGCCGGTGGGGAGGCGCAAAGATCTCCCACATCTTTTGTTTGTTCTTTTTTTCCCTTTGTCAGTGGTATCACACTAACCGCTGTGCTCTAACATTCAATTGAAGAAGAAATGAAAACAATGAGCAGAGAAGAGAGGAGATATTGTTCTCTACCCAGCGGTGCTGCTCTGTCACCATTGTTCATGTCCCACATAAAGTGGATATTGCTGCAGTCAAGCAATTAGCCTTTTAACATAAATAGAGGGATGATAATTATTTGATTTGTGAAGGGTGATTGAATTTGGCTCCCAAGTACAGTTTAGACAGCTGACAGCTGTGCTTTACTCCTGTGTTTCACATCCTACACCTCCGACAGGAACACACCAGCGGCAGCGTTGTGTTTCTGGATCAGGGCTGTGCTGCATTCACAACTGAACTGAGAATGACTTTTAGATTGCTGATTTGGAATTGGGTAGCTTGGGTAGCTTGTTTCCGCTAAGGAATGAAAAAATAACACAGGTAATCGTGACTTTTTATCTCGCGAGAAAAATGTCGAAATTGCAAGATATAAACTCAAAATTGCAAGAAAAAGTCCGAATTGTGGGATATAAACTTGGAATTGCAAGAAAAAAAGTCTGAATTGTGAGATAAAAAGATGCAATTACCTTTTTTTAATTGCAAGTTTATATTTCACAATTCTGACTTTATTTCTCACAATTGTGAGATATAAACTAGCAATTGCGAGTTATAAAGTCTGAATTGTATGATATAAACTTTTAAATAGAAAAAGATAGATTGTACAGAAAAACTTTTGAATGTTGTTTGTTTGAAAGGTTTAAAAAAAAAAGTATTGAAAAAATATTTCAATTTTGAAAATTTATAAACCAATTGGAGCAGACGTCACAGTTACATCATTTGCAGCTGTGTGGTCATAGTGGTGGCAGAAAATTAGCGGTAATAAATGGAGGAAAATGGGCAAAATCCACAGAATAAGAGAAAAATGTTTTGTTGTGCTTTTAGATGTCAGAATCTGAATGCAAAAAATATAGTCTTCATTTTTATTGAATAGCATCATTGAAGACGCCCATTGAAGCTAAACACAGACTGGACTGATGAAACCGGCAATGAGTAGTCTACTATTAAAGCATGAATTTAAACAGTAATTCTACATTATATTCACATATGCAGTTCATATGGAACATACATACAGTACATAGCAGTTACAGTATGAAATCATATTTAAACCTATAACATTTTACTTTTTTTTGCATTTGCATGTTTATATCTCCCACTTCGGACTTTATAACTCACAATTGTGAGTTTGTATCACAATTCTGAGGGGGAAAAAGTCAGAATTGCAGGATATAAACTCGCAATTCTGAGGGAAAAAGACAGAATAAAGAGTATATCTCACAATTCTGTTTTTCCTTCTAAGAATTGTGAGATATAAACTCTAAACTAACTTTTTTATTCTTTTATTCTGTGGTTTCCACACACTGTTACTGCAGAACTGTCCTTTTCTGCCACCAAGTAGCTCCGCCCACAAAAAAAAACCTCGCTGTTTGCGAACATAAAATAAGTGTAATAGGCTTGATGGATGGATGGATGGATGGATGAATAGATAGATAGATAGATAGATAGATAGATAGATAGATAGATAGATAGATAGATAGATAGATAGATAGATAGATAGATAGGGGCACTTTAATCACTGCATTTTATTTAATTATTGATTTAAAGGTAAATAGAAATATTAGAGTAAATAGAATATTAACACAATTAGAGTCATTAATGTATTAAAGGGTTAGTTCACCCAAAAATGAAATTTCTGTCATTAATTACTGTCATTAATTACTCACCCTCATATCGTTCTACACCTGTAAGATGTAAGATATTATAAAAGATATTTTTCATAAAATCCTTATTTTATTTTTTATTCAAAAAACTGCCAAAGCCTTGTCATTTCAGTAAACGAGGTTTCATTACGTCATAAGTGTTCATGTGACTTTCACAGTTTGATACACACACTCCGAATCATTGATTCAAAACAAAAGATTCGTAAAGCTTCGAAGCTTCATGAAGCAGTGATTTGAAATCGCCCATCACTAGATATTGCTGAATAAAGTCAGTATTTTGTTTTTTTGTTGCACAAAAAGTATTCCCGTTGCTTCATAACATTAAGGTTGAACCACTGTAGTCACATGAACTGTTTTAAATACGTCTTTAGTAGCTTTCTGGGCACTGAAAGTCTTAATTATCTTGCTGTCAATGCAGGCCTCACTGAGCCAACGGATTTCATCAAAAATATCTTAATTTGTGTTCTGAAGATGAACGAAGGTGTAGAACGACATGAGGATGAGTAATGACAGAATTTTCATTTTTGGGTGAACTAACCCTTTAAGTTTAAATGGTTTTAAAAGTTTTAATTTAGCACTCTGATTACTGAAGAGAGCTTCTTCAGTTATGAGTCCATGATTCTAAGATGATTCATGCTAATGAATTAAAAAATGAGACACCCATTTGCACAATACTTTATTAGTAATTCAAAATCGTATGCATTGAACAAAATAAAAACAAAGATTCAAACTCCGATCTGTTACAATACGTGATTTCGCTCTATGACTCCCATTTCCGGTTCAACACAACGTCAAGGAAATACATAAAATGACTTTTTAAAATGTTCACTTGTTTCTTATTGATTGTTACACTAGTTTAGAATGATAAAAATATAATACTCGATCATTAGTGCTATATTAATCTAGAGCAAAAATGCAAAAAGAGAGCATTAATACAGAGCTGTAACACAAAACTGAAATGTCTCAGGTTACATAAGTTTTACTATGATTATACAGTGCCATGAACAAAACAAGTATAGGCTATACTACCACTAGCAGCTGCAATTGCACATTAACAGTCTCGGGGATAAAGGGGTTAAAACACTAAACCTATCCATGCCAAGCCAGAATGGCACGAATTGCGCTTCTATCTTGAAAAAGCCACTGAGATAAAGGAAAATCCCAATTAAGGAAGTCTATTTGTCAAAAGAAACACTAATGATGAGTTTCTGAAACCCAAAACGGAAAGGATATTGTTGCGAGTTGTATTGGAATTCTACACGAAAAAGACCATTGTCTCTGTCCTTAATTTACAGCATGGACAGCATCTGTACAGACTTTATACAAGAGAGCCGTCTCTTTAACTCTGAGGAACTCTTTCACTGTTCAGCAATAAACTCTGAAATACTGTCAGTAGGTTCATAATTTGTCCGTGTCGACGGCCCTGTTTACAATAATTCCTCTTGGTGGCACAACAACATGAAGAAGAGTGGACGAGACAATCCCCATGTACAGATGCTGGGCCTGTATATCCTAAAGGATCATAATTTGTAGACAATCCTAATGGGATCAAACAAAATCTCACTGGATTAACTGACATTCTGAAAAACATTAACTTAAGAGGCTTGAGAAAAAGAATAGGCACCTCAGTTCTTTGATTCTTAGATGATTCACATTTGATCCGGTTTGGATTTGTTTCCGAATCATCAGCATTGAGTAAAATCCTACTGAATTTGATTCTTAGAGGAGTTTTGTTTGATCCACATCTTGAATTTTATTAGAAATCCATCAGTATTCAGTAACATTTTATTGGATTGGCTGACCAGTGACTTATTTGATTTGTTGAGGATTGCTAGTATGATAGAAATTGATTTTTATATGATTCGTATTTTATCCAATCAATCATTTAATCCAGTGAGATTTTACTGAATAATTTAATTTGATCCAGTAGGATCTTATTTGATTCTTAGAGGAGTTTTGTTTGATCCACATCTTGAATTTTATTAGAAATCCATCAGTATTCAGTAACATGTTATTGGATTGACTGACCAATGTCTTTTCCCCCAAATCTTATTTGATTTGTTGAGGATTGTTATTTAATCTAGTTTGGATTGGATCTGAATTGATTCCATTAATATTCAGTAAGAATTTTTCATTGAATCTTTTTTTTAAAGATTCTTGTTTTATCCAATCAATTATTTAACCCAGTAGGATTTTACTGAATAATGTCGAGAATTTAATTTGATCCAGTATTAGCTTATTTGATTCTTAGAGGTTTTTGTTCGATCTCATTGGGATTGTCTCCTAATTATGATGGAGATTCCATTTGTATTCAATCAAATCCTGTTGGATTAGCTCATTAACGCCTTATAATTTCATTTTATCCAATGGGATCTTTTTCAACACTCTCGCCCGATCCCATTACGACTGGCTCCAAATTATATGACAGAAATTCCATCAGCATAGTCTTTTCTCCTTCTCGAAAACCAATGAGACTCTTCCTAGATTTCTTTCAAAAGACTCCTCCGGGATCTACACGATGAAAACTTATCAACTGTAACGCTTATACAAAGAATCGATATATTCCGTAGGTAATATCATATGAATACAGAGGTTATTTACAGTGTCCTCCGAGGCTGGCACTGCGTTATCAAGACACAGCGACCGATTCCAACAAGTTATCATCCTTCGTCTGTCCCGAGTGTCTCATGTCCTCTGTCACGCCAGGATCTTCCGTGTTTGGATCACTTTTCCGCACTGCCGTGGGGGGTCTCACCATGATGCACTGCCGGACCGCCGGCTTGCCTTTGACCGCTTTGGGACTGCAGTTGTCGCGCTCGTATTCCTCCTGGGCTTTTTGTATCTTGCGCTTTTTCATCTTGCTTTTGTGAAAGTGGAAGGTCGTGACGGACACGAATATTATCCCAATGATCATCGCGATGAGCACGAAAAGCACGACGGTGGACGAGAACGCCTGGAACAACTGATCCACCCGGTCAAAGCAGGTGCCATTGTTGGTCCGAGCGGTTCCGTTTAAGGCACAGTGGGGAATGGAAAGCGCCAGTCTCTCCAAGGTCCGGGCACTCATTTAGTCCAGTTCGGGCAGTGTCTGTATTGCAGGGAAGAATTGAGGAGATGAGAGCGAAAAGAAATGTCCACCCCTGCGAATGCGCGCGCTATATTGCATTCATTTCTCTTGAGGGAAATAAGTCCACCTAAAATAGATCCAATGAGGAATCCAGGGTTAGACAAGAGCATGTGGGATTTAGCGCAAAAGATCAGTCACAATTGGAAATCGTCCTTTAAAACACTTTCAAATCCACACCTTTGACGCATACAGAACGTGTTTAAGAACAAAAGCGACCTCACACACCTCTAAAGGGCGCGCGCTGGCCGCTGTAACTTATGTGCGCAAATTATATTCTCTCAGCTCGCAAAGCTATTCTTTTACAATTACAAAAAAAGCCTATCGGTTTCAGCATTCGTTTCTCAACTGCGGCATTCCTTCAGATCAGCCAGCGGCAGGGCTGTTCGGCAATTAGGCTGCTGTCTGAAGAAAACCATAAAGTAGCCCATACACTGGAAAAAGAATACCTAGCTTCATCAGTCAAATGGAAATGTGAAGATCTACAATAAAACCGGTAGTTTACCTGCCTCTACTGTAGGGATGTCGCTGCTCCGGAGGCGAAGACCGGTCGTGGTTGCAAATTCTGGAGAAAAAGGAGCTGAATCCAGCCAATCGCTGCAGCTCGCAATGACGTATCGCCTTTGATCATCCGAACGCTCCAGCAACCTCATTCAGACATACAGCATGTTCAGATGACAATCCTGGGGTTGTTATTCACATTTATCGGGGTTAATGTGCTGTCAGCTTGAGTGAAGCACCCGCGTTTATGAGAACTACATCATACATTCATAATAAGGTTATTTTCGTATGAAAAGAAGAACCATTTTTTTGGCTCTCAAAATGAACCTTTCAGTGAACAGTTCTTCAAAGAATCATAGTGTAAAGAACATTTTAATGATCAAAAGAACCTTTTTCTGCTATAAATTATGGAATGGAAAGGTTCTATGGATATCATGGAGCCACGGATGCTTTATGAGTGTAGTGCACTCAGTCCTGGAGGACTACTGTCCTACAGAGTTTAGATCCAGCTTGCCTCTACACACCTGCCTGGAAGTTTCTAGTATGCTTACTAAGACCTTAATTAGCTTGTTCAGGTTTGTTTACTTGGGGTTGGAGCTTTGCAATGTAAATCTGTAATGAAGTGATAAACACTGATGCTGATACATTTGCTATGACTATCTCCTGATGAATGAGACAAGCTAGTGGCATGAAAAAGTATGGGAACCCCTTGCAGAATCTGTGAAAATGTGAAACATTTTAACAAAATAAGAGAGATCATACAAAATGCATGTTGTTTTTTGTTTAGTACTGTACTGAGTAAGATATTTTACATAAAAGATGTTTACATATAGTCCACAAGAAAAAAAAAAAATAGCTGAATTTATTCAAATGGCCCCATTCAAAAGTATGTGAACCATTGATTCTCAATACTGTGTGTGCTTATCTGGATGATCCACAACTGTTTTTATTGTTTTGTGATGGTTGTTCATGAGTCTCTTGTTTGTCCTGAGCAGTTAAACTGAGCTCTGTTCTTCAGAAAAATCCTCCAGCTCCTGCAGATTCTTCAGTTTTCAAGCATTTTTTGCATATTTGAACCCTTTCCAGCAGTGACTGTGTGATTTTCAGATCCATTTTTTCACACCGAGGACAACTGATGAAAATAATGTGGTGGACTATTTGTGATGTTGTATCGCCAAATTAAAGTCTGTTTTGATGGCAGTTTGACTATTAAATTGAATTTAAATTAATAGAAAAAAAAAAGATTAACTTTTTATCTATTGAGAAAAATGTTTGCTACACATATCAGGGAATAAACAGCCATAATTATTTTCTAGACTAATGAAATTCATGTGTTACGTGACTGTGCTGTTACTGTTCAGTAAATTCAACATGTTTTGTTGTTTTTCAAATCAATTCAAATTCCAACTTAGTTCCAAGGAAGCCAGTTTATGAATTCTAAATTTATCATAGTCATACTTGTTAGAAATCAAATCCTTCAAAATGTAGCCATTTTATTCTGCCATTCAGTATCTCTCTTGGCACAACAACAGGAACTTGTGTTTGAGGTCTCTTGGTTTATTGACAGAAATAATCTCTATTCTAAAGGCCATGGTTTCACAGAACATTAGACTGATTGAGTAACTGTCTATGCAGTATGGAGCAAAACCAGTGAAGTCACTGAATTGTCAGAATATCTGTGTGGTCTGGATCACACCATTCAGAGGCTCTTTGCAGGCTGTGTTGCTTGCAGTTCATTATTGACTCTTGGGACGGGGTTGGAAGAAGAATGAAATGACAGTGTCAGTATCCAATTAAATAATCAGCTGTCCTATCAAGATACGAGCAAGAGCATTAAACTCACCAGAGACCTTGACCATGACTTCCAAGATGGAGATTCATGTGTAAGACTCAAACTGAGATTTATTGCATTCCAGTGAGAAATCTGCTTGGTGAAAATTGAATTTGAGCTGTCGATGTCAATGTAGCCAGAAACATACAGCCTGTCACACTTGCTCTTCTTTAGATGTGAAATTTGAGGAAGAAGCAGAAGTGGTCAAACAAATTCAATGGATGCTTTAAGTGATAAGTTGTGTACATTTTTTGACATTAAAATAAGTTCTCTTATCCCTTCTGAATATGCAAGGAAGCCACCCATAGGTCGATTCCCCAACCAATATGTCTCTGTGGTGCTATCAACTCTGTTTGTTTGAACATCCTGACCAATGGCGTGAGCTTTAGGCTGGGCTATCTATTTTTCGACCAATGGCAGATGGAGGGATTGTTCGGAAAAGCCATTTGCTATTCTGTGGACTTCACAATTGCGTGGATATTTCCATATTCACCTTTAACTTTGACGGCTCTCTGGAATACTTGATTCTGATTGGTCAATTTTGCTTAATTAGCAAACTGTGTAACTGACCACTGCCCTAGGCAACCAGTTTCCAGCATAGCTGTGTAATTTAAATATATTAACTAAGTATAATGAAAATATGGTACATTGTCTTGGTAAATTCCTCTAAAAGTAGGGTATGGCATATCCAAGCATTTAATTGGCCACAGTTTGACCTTTCAAAGTCTGTGGGGTTAATGAAGGTGAAGAATCATTTAAATTTTAACCCATAGTGTTCCTGAGCAACTCATTTTGCTTATATTGATCCAACAGAGCCGTCTACAAATCACCACCTTGGAATTATTTTTTATTAAGATTTTATTTTATTAAGGAATTAAGGTTCAGTCTGCATTCTGAGCAGTTTTGAGATATTGAGCTTCAAAGTTTTTGCATTCCCTACTCCTTTCTATAGACCCTTTTTATTTTCTAAAATAAAGTCCCAAAATGGTTTTTCACCCTGTGGTGAAAATCAAGTTTTTAATGTTGTTTATATGTCTGTGTGGTGTTTTTAAGATGCTTTAAGACAAACCATGTGCAAATTCATAGTCAACACCATTGCTGAGTATTTTCTCTTTAAAACTGCAGTGAAAAAAAGACTCTGGGTTTAAAATCGCTGGTGTTTCTTACGTCACAAACTACCCTGTAACCAATCACGTCAATGTACCGGCGGGTTTTAGCATATCATTAACAGCGAACTAGCAGGGGAGTCTCGAGAGAAGCTAGGTTATCCCAGTATATTTTTCTGTTGATATGAAAAATCAAGTCGATTTACCAATATATTGGGTGTATGATGTATATTACGATGTTATGATGAACTATATGCCTTTCTCCACTGATGTTCTGAGTTATTAAAGTGTTTTTTAAGGATACTGATTGTTAGAAGGCAGCTGTCTGACTCGTGAATGTGTAACAGTAGCATTAGTAAAGCAAAAGGCTAATCATATTAATTACCATTATGTGTCCGATGTTGTAAAAAGCGATACCATTGTGCAGCGTTTACCTCAGTAAGTTGACCGAGTGGATCTCTGAGCTGGCGTGAGCGAGTAGAGGCGGGGCTAATTTGCATATTCATAGATCAGTGTATATTAAATGAGGCAGGGGTGTAGAGTTACATATTTTAAGGCATGACTTTTTTTTCACAGGAAAAACATTTAACATATGTCATGTTGGTGATCAAAGATGAGTTTTAAGGAATAAAATTATTGACTACAGGGCGACTAAAAAATCACAGTGTAAATAAGTTATACATAATGTAAATCACAGAATATGTGAATAACTCAATTTTGACAAAAATGTCAGATAGAACCTTATAATTTAAAGCTGATTAAATATACAAATTATATACAATGAATTTTCTTATACATTTGGCATATATTTTTGTATTGTTTGTATTTTGTATTATATGTGAATAAATTTCACAAAATCTTTCAAGAACCACAAAATCAAAAGAAAAAGCAACATAAATTAAAATAAGGATTATTACAAATATTAAATAATAAATATGCATAGTATATACTACTATTATAGTATATATAATATAATAGTAAAACATGCAAATGCAAACAGTAATGAAACTTATCTTGTTTTTTCATGAAAATGTACTTAATTGGCATGAAAGTAATGCAACAATGCAAAAAGCTAAAAGTCTTAAAACCAAACTTGAGCTGCATATGTTTTTGAGAGATTCAGCACTGCTCCAAGTTGTCAAGTATGATGTTTAACCTTCTGTAATGAGAAATAAATGTGTTGGCTCTCCGGAAACGCACAATCCTGGCCATATGCTGAGATTCAGTACGAGGTGTTGTACCCTTCAAGTTAAAGTTTGTTAATGAAATCCAACACACCATTTTACACGACCGTCCCTCATGTACTACTGCTAAAGAGCATTTTAATCGTGCCACTAATCTATTCCAAAGGCCTATCCAATCCCCGTAGAGATTAATTACTACATCATTTGTTCTGTGCTCGATAAATGTGCAAAGTGACCTCTATTATCACTCCACCTGCTCAGCATCTTCTGTCAATTAATCTTTCACAATCCAGTGCCTCTGATAATCGTCGGAGTGACCAAATTAATAATTTAAGCATAAAAGAATTTCGACCTCTGATGTACCGGATTATTGACAAAATCTATGCAATTACCTTTAAGAGATTACCATGGTGGATAAAACTTAGTTTTTCTCAATAATTTTGGCACATTTTATCATTCTCTAAACTGTAAGCTCAATTGTCACAACTGTTCGCTGGAATATCAGAACTCTGAAAAATGTAGTTACTCACCCAAAACATTTAATTCATGCTTCAAAACCTAGTTATGTGTCAGCAAATTGACCAGTGCCACCAAAATAAAAAGTGTTTTTGTCATCATGTGAGCCACACTGGTTTTTTTTCACCATGGAAATATTTGTTATATACAAATTTCATGTTTTTTCTACTTTTTAGTTGATACTGCCTGTTTTCTACACTATACAAGAATGTCTTACACTGAGCTTATACAGATTCAGACAGTAGGTACAAATTGACTGGAAAAAGTCATTTTTGACTGGAAAAAACATTTGTATTTATACAGTGCATGTATTTTTGTAAAAATGTTGCTTGTTCATTTTATATCTTCCCCTAACACTACACTTTCTTATACCGTATATCTTTAACACATTTCATCAAAACTAAATGTACTGTTTAAATACAAACTGTAGCTGCTGCGGTTTAGGGTTGTGCCGTTCCTCCATGTTCAAAACTGGCAGTGATTGTGCTGGGAAATCTCCATATAGCCTACTGTATGCTTCCAAACCTGATTGGTCGATTGGTAAAATTGTGATTTCTGTTTCATTTCAATGGCAGGACATTTAATTTAGCAGACATTACAAACATTCCATGTCACAGGTATTTATGAATACACATGCATATCTGACAGATTTTGATAATTTAATGGATTGTTTTGCATGTGGAGGCTCACATGATGAAAGAATGTTTAGAAGCTGTGAAGAGTTTGACAGTTTCACTGAGAATCAAATCATCAGTTTTGATCAACGAGCCATGTGCATTTAGATGTTGTGCAAACTGTAGACAGTTGTACTTGAAGAGTTTCGTTGCAAAACGAGATAACTCAGTTTTTAACATTTTTGTCAAAACATGTTTATTATTATGTTATCATGTTATTATTTTGTTTTATGGTGCTACTTAGCTGTATTTTTTAAGTTATGAAGGTTTAAATCAAAACAAACCAACTGCAGTTGAATTGATATTAATTGGAATGCACAACCAAAAAACAAGATTTTTGAAAAATTAAAAAATCGGAGTTATCTCGTTTTGTAACGAAACTCTTCACTTATTCTTTTGTACACGTGCCAAAACACATCCAATCTGCTTAAATCAATAAGAAATTCAAATCTGATGTGAACAAGAAGAATCTAATCATTAAGATTTGAGAGAAATGTAAATAGACTTAAATTGACCGTGGGACCTGAGTCATATCTAGAGACCTCATTATTGAATCACCCTAGCAACTGCATAGATTCACAATGGCAACCACCTACAACATCCTAGCATTGTGGTGGCAGGTTTAAACTAAGAAAATGCCAATTCCAATTCAAGATTAGCTAGATAGATAGATAGATAGATAGATAGTCCAACATTCCACACTTTGTTTTTTCCATTAATTTAGTGCATCATCCGGGTATTTAAAGTGTACTTTTTCTTTTTGGAATTTTCAGTGTGAACGCACTACTCGCACTATTAATACTTAAAAACGTCATAGAATAGTGCATAAGTACGCAAACTGGGACGCACCTATTGTCATCCTGGAATATGGCCATGATGTGTCTTCCTACATGGTTGTTTAAGAAATGAAACACTCCATCAGTTAGGGTTAGAAGAACTGTTGTCAAACATATAACATGCTAGAAACATAGCAATCACTGCAATAATGATCCAGAATCTTAAGCATTTGCCTATTTCAGTGGTTCCCACACTTTTTAGAGTGGTGTGCTCCCTCTCTTCCACTTGACTGCAGTCACACCTTTGGCATTAAGGGACAATATTTGCCCCTTAAATAGATTTTCCACTGATTTTTTTTTTTTTTACCTTTATAAATACTTTTTTTCAAAATAATTTTTTTTAAATTAAACTTTTTAATATTAAACTAAATCTGCCAGTAGGTGGCGGTAAGTCACAGTCTTAATGAGTGATTCATTCATACAGAAACGAAGCAAGTGGCTGTATTTATGAACGACTCATTGAATCATCGACTCTCGCGGTTCGTTCAGAGCCTCAGATTCGTTCTCGAAACACCGCTGCATGTTGCAGTTCCTCTGTGGCTTTCGTTGGAACTATTATTTTGTTGCAAAATTGGGCAAACAGTACTGACAACACTGTGTTTAAATTGTACATCACTTAATGTTACCCTTTTATTTGTTTAACTGTTGTATAAAATCAATGTCACGTTTGCAATCGTGTGGATATTTGGAAAAAAATTGCATTCTTGCTCGTATAATATATTCTCAACAAAAACTAGAACTCACACACAGGCTATGTTTCTGCATCGAAGTCTTAAAGTGCTCTCTATGAACAGTCAACGTCTATATTTGTTCTTCATGCTAGTAAGTGCTAAATCCCCAATTTTACAAAGGTATAGGCCTACATTGTTGAGAACGGCAGAAATGTAGTGTGATTTGCTAAGGCAGCATAGGCCTACTCTGCACATATTATTTACATGCTGCTTGTGTGGATGCAGTCAGTTTTGACTGCAAAACATGAGGTCATTTGATTGAATACCATGTATTTATGACATTTTGATGTATGAATGAATGGCAAACTTCAGCATTTTAGGAGTCGCCATTCGAAACAAGCCTGAACCATTCCTGCACAGCCTCTTCTAAACATGACTCTCTTTAGCATTCTCTGCTTGGTGCTTTTAGCTTGTCCCTTCATCAATCTCAAAATTCAAATGCTATGAAAAGCTTTCAGCGCTGTAAAGTGCCCTGTTTCCACATAAATCAATCATACATCTCTAGTGCATACAAATGAAATGGTATGAGCTCAGCTCACAAGAGTGTTTGGGCTGTTTTACTATCAGTTATCACTGTGGAGGACACAACACATTACTGAGCTCTGTACAAGACTTATCTTTGGCAGCTAGCATAAAAGAAAAACAACAACTGCATCCTCCCACATCTCTACAAGCATGCACGCCCTTTAAATACAATGTCAGGAGTTTCACCCTCCCTCTCTATGGAGTAGATTGATGTTGTAATTCAGTAACTGTCAATGTAAATGGAGGTTACGGATTCAGAAGGTCATGATGTGGGAGGGAAAGCAGTTTTGCTCGACCCAACGCATGTGAGCTAAAGCACGAGTCTGTCTTAGTTTTAGTCTTCTGTGCCTGAGCTTTAACATCACACTGTACTCTGTCTCCATCCAGTGGAGGTTTAATGTAAAAAAATACACTTGTATGTGTGTGAAGTCCACTATTTAATGATTTTGATTTTGCATTTTTCATATATATATATATATAAAATGTATGTACAAAATATATGATGTGTGTGTATGCATGATTTGAAAATGATCCAAAGTGCATCTTGTGCTTCAATGGAGGCAAGAATGTCAGACTGTACAAAGAAGTTTCACATGGTTGGTGTCATATATATTTGGATTAGTGAACCAGAAATATTACAGAATCTAAAAAGATTAACAGTGGATGCAAATAAAAAAATAAAAAATAAAAAATCAGCAGCAGTTGCCGGGATTAGAAGTGAAGAGGTATATGTCAGTGGGACCAATGCAGTTACTGTAACACTATGAGTACACAGGTAGTTAGTATCATGGAAATTCTCAGTACCTACTAATCTGACTTTACCACTGACAATTCAAACAACCTCCAGTTGTCCATATAATTCAATACTACAGTACCAATATAATACTACAGTACCTGCGGGGTAATTCCCATCCCGAATATACCAATTTGGGTTGTTTTCAACCCAAGGGCTGGGTAAATATAGGACAGAACAGGTTTGCATGATGATTCCTTTATTTTCGGTCATATTTTATAGTATAGTATTTTTAATACATATTGCCTTCATTAAAGCTCGTTTAACAAATATTAGAAGTAAAAATTAAACATTAGAAGTAATTCAAATGTAATTGACCAGTCTCCGTTGTCCCGTTTCCACCATGACGGCATTGGATCTTGTGCCGGAGATGGCTCGCGTTCGGCGGAGAAACTGATAACTTCAGACCGCCGTCTGCGTTTCACTCGTAACTGAAATGTGCTGTGACTGACTCCATAACCTGTCATCTTTTTTAATAAAATCATAAAATTTTATGCAAGGCATCAGGCATTTCCATCACGGGAAAAGGCTGATGTGACACTTGTTTAGCTGACTCACATCACGCCCCTGTATGTTGCTTTGCATAAAATTAAACAATATAGAACAATAACGAATCTTTAAATAAGGTAAAACATACACAAACCTGTATTTTACTGGAGACATGCACCAATTTGACGGAGCTGCACTGCTCTCTCCTGAAGAGGCTGGGTTGTCACGTCTGAACCAAGATCTGGGTAACACAAAAACTACCCAAATACTGGGTTGTTACGTCTGACCCAGGATCTGGGTAACACAAAAACTACCCAAACACTGGATTGTCACGTCTGACCCAGGATCTGGGTAACGCAAAAACTACCCAATCACTGGATTGTCACGTCTGACCCAGGATCTGGGTAACGCAAAAACTACCCAAACACTGGATTGTCACATCTGACCCAGGAGCTGGGTAACGCAAAAACTACCCAATCACTGGGTTGTTACGTCTGACCCAGGATCTGGGTAACACAAAAACTACCCAAACGCTGGATTGTCACGTCTGACCCAGGATCTGGGTAACGCAAAAACTACCCAAACGCTGGATTGTCACGTCTGACCCAGGATCTGGGTAACGCAAAAACTACCCAATCACTGGATTGTCACGTCTGACCCAGGATCTGGGTAACACAAAAACTACCCAAACACTGGATTGTCACGTCTGACCCAGGAGCTGGGTAACGCAAAAACTACCCAATCACTGGGTTGTCACATCTGACCCAGGAGCTGGGTAACGCAAAAACTACCTAAACACTGGGTTGTTACGACTGACCCAGGATCTGGGTAACGCAAAACTACCCAAACACTGGGTTGTCACGTCTGAACCAAGATCTGGGTAACACAAAAACTACCCAAACACTGGGTTGTTACGTCTGACCTAGGATCTGGGTAACACAAAAACTACCCAAACACTGGATTGTCACGTCTGACCCAGGATCTGGGAAACACAAAAACTACCCAAACACTGGATTGTTACGTCTGACCCAGGATCTGGGTAACGCAAAAACTACCCAAACGCTGGGTTGTTACGACTGACCCAAGATCTGGGTAACGCAAAAACTACCCAAACGCTGGATTGTCACGTCTGACCCAGGAGCTGGGTAACGCAAAAACTACCCAAACACTGGGTTGTCACGTCTGAACCAAGATCTGGGTAACGCAAAAACTACCCAAACGCTGGATTGTCACGTCTGACCCAGGAGCTGGGTAACACAAAAACTACCCAAACACTGGGTTGTTACGACTGACCCAAGATCTGGGTAACGCAAAAACTACCCAAACGCTGGATTGTCACGTCTGACCCAGGAGCTGGGTAACACAAAAACTACCCAAACACTGGGTTGTCACGTCTGAACCAAGATCTGGGTAACGCAAAAACTACCCAAACGCTGGATTGTCACGTCTGACCCAGGAGCTGGGTAACACAAAAACTACCTAAACACTGGGTTGTCACGTCTGAACCAAGATCTGGGTAACGCAAAAACTACCCAAACGCTGGATTGTCACGTCTGAACCAAGATCTGGGTAACGCAAAAACTACCCAAACGCTGGATTGTCACGTCTGACCCAGGAGCTGGGTAACACAAAAACTACCCAAACACTGGGTTGTCACGTCTGAACCAAGATCTGGGTAACGCAAAAACTACCCAAACGCTGGATTGTCACGTCTGACCCAGGAGCTGGGTAACACAAAAACTACCCAAACACTGGGTTGTCACGTCTGAACCAAGATCTGGGTAACGCAAAAACTACCCAAACGCTGGGTTGTCACGTCTGAACCAAGATCTGGGTAACGCAAAAACTACCCAAACGCTGGATTGTCACGTCTGACCCAGGAGCTGGGTAACACAAAAACTACCCAAACACTGGGTTGTCACGTCTGAACCAAGATCTGGGTAACGCAAAAACTACCCAAACGCTGGATTGTCACGTCTGACCCAGGAGCTGGGTAACACAAAAACTACCCAAACACTGGGTTGTCACGTCTGAACCAAGATCTGGGTAACGCAAAAACTACCCAAACGCTGGATTGTCACGTCTGACCCAGGAGCTGGGTAACACAAAAACTACCCAAACGCTGGGTTGTTACGACTGACCCAAGATCTGGGTAACACAAAAACTACCCAAACGCTGGATTGTCACGTCTGACCCAGGAGCTGGGTAACACAAAAACTACCCAAACACTGGATTGTCACGTCTGACCCAGGATCTGGGTAACACAAAAACTACCCAAACACTGGATTGTCACGTCTGACCCAGGAGCTGGGTAACACAAAAACTACCCAAACACTGGATTGTCACGTCTGACCCAGGATCTGGGTAACACAAAAACTACCTAAACACTGGGTTGTTACGACTGACCCAGGAGCTGGGTAACGCAAAACTACCCAAACACTGGGTTGTCACGTCTGAACCAAGATCTGGGTAACACAAAAACTACCCAAATACTGGGTTGTTACGTCTGACCCAGGATCTGGGTAACACAAAAACTACCCAAACACTGGATTGTCACGTCTGACCCAGGATCTGGGAAACACAAAAACTACCCAAACGCTGGGTTGTTACGACTGACCCAGGATCTGGGTAACGCAAAACTACCCAAACGCTGGGTTGTTACGTCTGACCCAGAATCTGGGTAACACAAAAACTACCCAAACACTGGGTTGTCACGTCTGACCCAGGATCTGGGTTACGTCTGACCCAGGATCTGGGAAACACAAAAACTACAAAAACACTGGATTGTCATGTCTGACCCAGGATCTGGGTAACACAAAACTACCCAAACGCTGGGTTGTTACGTCTGACCCAGGATCTGGTAAACACAAAAACTACCCAAACACTGGGTTGTTACATCTGACCCAGGAACTGGGTAACACAAAAACTACCCAAACACTGGAAAAATACCCCAAGATAACCCAAGATTTTTTAGAGTGTACAATATAATACTACAGTATCTAGAGGTAATTCCCTTCTCGAATACTTCTAATAGAATCCAATACTTTGAGTCAATTCCCCTCCTGATGTATTGTGACAGCATCCCATTGAGAAGCTATTACTACCAGAAACCACACATGAGCACCAGGTCCTTAGCATCTATACTCTCTCACCGTCCTTCTCAGGGTGTACTCTGGTCCAACACAGGATCATTAATACTAACTCCAAGTATTTCTGTCACAGGTTGTGTAGTAATAACAAACACATGATGAAGAAGATGAAGAATAACAGTCTTTTAATAATCCACAAGGTAAATTCCAAAAGAGGTAGCAGTCACAACGCAAACAACTGACGAGCCCCGACAATGAAACTAAAAGAGAGCTGAACTTAAGTAGAGGAAATAATGACACACACCTGAACATAATGACGAAATCAAATGAACAGCCATGACAGCAAACTAACTAAGGTGGGAACAGTGAAAACACAGAGTCCACGTGGTGTGACGATAACCGCCTCACCCTGAGGGTGGATCTATAATCTTCCAACACTATCACTGTCTCTGCTGTGGACCTGTGAGCGTTGAATCTTTAGTACTTCAAGTACCTTCATTGCTCTTTGCAGGAATAAAGTTTTATATCACGGCCAGGAGACTCTTGAGCAGAAAGATGCATATACATTTTAAATCTTACAGTTGAGTAAAGTCTTCTTCACTGTGATTTGTTCTGGTGATGGGTTTGTAATGATCAAGGCTAATCATATGACTGTTAGTTCTACTGTGTTAAGCACTTTTTGGGTCTAGATTTCTAGAAGTCTAGATTTAGATATACATGGTCTTTGACATGAGCATTTTTCTGTACATGTCATGTTTAAAATACCCTTTTGACCATTTCTGAGGCCACTACATAAAATATTTCTGTAACATTAGTCAGTTAGTTATTGAGCTGCACGATCTTGGATAAATTGAGAATCAAGATTTTTTTTTTTTTTTTTCAAAAAAATAAAAATAAAAATAAAGATCTGTTTCAAATAAAGATCATGAATTCTCCCCCAATTCTGAACAAACAGCTAAACAAAAAAAAGTAATTTACTAGAGGTTCTGACAAAACAATTGCTGCAGTCAATTTAAAATGTTTAGATCATTTAAATGAACTATTTAAAAAAATAAAATAAAAGCAGTCTAAGTGAATGATTCAATGACTCACTCATAATTCACTTGTTTAATTACTGAATGAATCAGCAGTTTTGAATAAATCTCTTGCATGAATTATTCATTAACAAATACATCTTCTAACAGTCACTTGTCACCACCTACTGGTGTAATAATGTAATCGATATAATCATTATTTGAAGGGCAAGTTACTTTCAAAAGTTGATTTTTTTTTATCAATTTTGATCACTACTGTAGACATCAGTGTTTAAATCCTAACTATAAACTTTTATCCCTATTACTTCTGTGATATTTGAACTATTTGCAAAGTGGAAATAACGATACTGTGTGGTTGAAAAGACTGTTTGTGAAGCTGTTTCATGCCCAGATAGCCTAACTGCTTTCTCTGGGTCAGCGGCAGCACAAATGCTGATCTGAATGTCCGCTGTGATTTTGACAAAGCTTTAATAGACATGGCCGAATCGTTGTCATGTAGGATTGAGGTTGTGTGGGTGTTCGAATCGAGTTTGCAAAATATTTTTGAATAATGCTTCCTACTAGATCCCACTGCAGCGAATGCAAACGCTTCCTCACTGGATCTCCCAGCGCTGTGTATTAACGGTGTTGCGTGCTCCAGATCAGTGGTTCCCAAACTGGGGTACGCGACGTGACAGAGGGGGTATGCGAACAAAATGCTGTTTTGTTGTTCTTTTGCGGTCAAACTGACTAAATCCATTTCCATATAAGCAGCGTGCATATGCTTATAGGTTACGTCCCTATAGATGGTTACGTCAGAGCCGTCGAACTACGACAGACACAGTGGTGTTTCGTGAACGAATCTGTGGCTTTGAACGAATCATTTGTGAAAGTCATTGATTCAATGATTCATTCATAAATACAGCCACTTGCTTCGTTACTGAATGAACGAATGACTCGGTGACTCACTCATTAAAGGATTAGTCCACTTTTAAATAAAATTTTCTGATAATTTACTCACCCCCATGTCCTTCAAGATGTCCATGTCCTTCTTTCTTCAGTTGAAAAGAAATGAAGGTTTTTGATGAAAACATTCCAGGATTATTCTCCTTATAGTGGACTTCAATGTCCTCCAGACGGTTAAAGGTCAAAATGACAGTTTCATTGCATCTTCAAAGGGCTTTAAACGATACCAGACGAGGAATAAGGGTCTTATCTAGAGAAACGATCGGCCATTACTGTATATGCTTTATAAACACAAATTATCACCTTGCACGTGCTTCCGCTTTCCGTATTCTTCAAAAAGCTTACGCTGTATTTCCTACGCCTTCCCTATTCTACTTACAGAAAAAAACAAAACTGGCACTGCATTCGTTCCATAAGTTGAATAGGGAAAGGCGTAGGACATACAGCATAAGCTTTTTGAAGAATATGGAAAGCGGAAGCACGTACAAGGCAAACATTTATACAAAGTTTATACAAAGCATATACAGTTGTATTTTTTTCGAAAATGACTGATCATTTCTCTAGATAAGACCCTTATTCCTCGTCTGGTATCATTTAAAGCCCTTTGAAGCTGCACTGAAACTGTAATTTTGACCTTCAACTGTTTGGAAGCCATTGAAGTCCACTATAAGGAGAATAAACCTGGAATGTTTTCATCAAAAACCTTCATTTCTTTTCGACTGACGAAAGAAAGACATGAACATCTTGGATGACATGGGGGTCAGTAAATTATTAAATTTTAGTATGTAAAAGAATCACTTTTCACGTTTTTATCATCATTGCATATTTTACTATTGAACATTTTTTATTTAAAACATTATCAATGATGTAAAGGTATTTATAAAGATAATAAATGTACTGTAAAGTCAATTTAGGGGGCAAATATTGTCCCTTAAAGGAAAAGGTACAGTCTAAGTGGAAGAGAGGGGGTATGCAGGGAAATGCCTCAGGGGGTACTCCACTCTAAAAAGTTTGGGAAACACTGCTTCAGATCAAAATTTAAGGCAGGAACACACCAAGTTGATGCCGACGAACTAATGGCGATGAAAGCAGACTGCGGGGTTGGCTCACGTCAGCAGTGTCTGTGTTCAAAGTTGCCCCGACACACCAAACCGACACTTGACAGCCAGTGTCCAAGGAGCACGTCCGTTCTGCGCCTGCGTGAGATGAAATGCCTTTCCGTACCAGCAGGTGGCAGTAGCTGAACAGCCAATCAGAATGATCAGATGGCCCGACGGACCGAAGCCGATTCAACATTCAGGGCAGCGTTTCCCAAAAGCATCTTAAGGTTAAGTTGATCGTAGCTCCATTGAAACCAATGGAGCTACGATCAACTTAGGCTTACGATGCTTTTGGGAAACGCTGCCCAGCTTGGTGTGTTCCTGCCTTTACAGTCCCTCCAGTTTTTCGCAATTTTGCGATCGCTGAATACAACGCAAAATCAACACAATGTCGATTTTTTTTGCGAACCTGCATAATTCGTCATTTCACCGCAAAATAATCGAAAAAAATAATAATTTATTCACAAAAAAAAATAATATTATCTAGTTGAATTATCCCTAATTCCTAATCCTTAAAAGCTGCAATGCATTATTTTCACGAGGATAGCCTACAGACCGTTGTGCAATGTACATGCACAGTAGGCTATGTGGTCTGTGCGTCTGTGAAAGCAAAAGCGAATATTTCTCTGTCGTCTCGCATCCGTGCCAATGAGCGGGTGAAGCGATTATGCGACATGGATGAATGAAAAATAAAAAGTATGATATGCCTGATAGCACTAAAAAAGAGTTGATAAAAGCGTTGTATAGGCTACACGAACTTAATTTCGGCTCTGAAACACTGACCGCAGCCAGTCGGTCAGTGTTTCAGAGCCAAATTGAGTTTGTGTAGCCTATACAGCGCTTATACAGATTTTGGTCACATTTCCCACTGCAAGTGATCATGTTTTTAAAGTTAGATAGTACAGCACTGGACTAGCCTTTTTTGGCAAGACACCACAATAAACAAGATTTGTCCATTTTGTTTGTTCTATTGCCATGTATGACTACTGTGCATCTAACATAATACATGGTAAATGTTGTATTCTAATAAAAAAAATCATTGGAACATGGAAATTACCACCACAAAATCAGTCATTTTGATTGCAAAAATCACAAAAAAAATATCGCGAAATCCTGGAGGGACTGCCTTTAAGTCGCACCTGGCAGGACAAAAGGTCACAAAATCCTGCCAAGTCCTGCCTATCCAATAGGATCACACCCCTATCTTGATAGCTCCGCCCCCAAATCACAAACACACTATGCAACGCACCAGTGTTGCCAGACGTATGATAATTATCGTATTTGTACGATAATTTTGACCTCTGTACGATGTACGATCGATAATGAAAAAAATCCCATAACTGTACGATAATTTCAGTATTTTGTGACACTTTGAATATGATGGTCGTTATAAATCGGGTCATTGATCTAGCTGTGTGTATCTACGTCATGATTGTAAGGAGAACGTGAACATTGTTAGGCACGTCTTCCATCTCATCTCATGTTCTTCTCTTTGGCCGTTGCCAAATTGAAGTCACCTTTATTTATGTAGTGCTTTTTACAATGCAGATTGTGTCAAAGTATAGCTTTACAGAGATAGAGGGAACATCATTTTGGCTGTACAGCAGCTAAAATAGTGTGATTGTCCAGTTTAAGTTAGTTCAGTATTGATTCTTTACGTTGTAAAAATCATTAGTTATTAATTTAGTTTATTTACCTATACTAAAAAGTCGTGTACGATAATTTTCTTTCAAATACGATAATTTTGAGCTTCTGGTACGATAATTGGACATTTCCAATCTGGCAACACTGCAACACACGCACCTCCTCCACTCTAATAAGTGTAATGGCTGATTGGCTACAAGTGTGTTTTGGTGCTAGGTCCAATCCACTTTCACCAGCATTTCTCAGAAATCGCTCACTGCACCTTTAAGTTCACGGATCCAGTGAAGACTCACCACTGAAGAACTGAGAGAACCAAAATGCTGCTATTGCTGGTCTGGATAGTGTCAGAATCTGAGGGTTAAAACACTCTACTCTCATTTTGTTCAGAGGATTTTCCTGGAGCCTCATAAATTTTATTGAAAACTTCAGGACTGGAGTCCACCTTACAATTTCACCTCACTGATTTGGCTTCATCAGCAGCTCATCGGTTCTCTGAGGACATTATTATTATTATCATCCTCATCATTGTTATTATTGTGTGAACTGATTTAAAAGATTCGAAACACCAATGAATCAAAATCCCCTCCGCTAGAGTTCCTCCAAAACAATTAGCTGGTAAATCCACGTTAGATCACACTTTGAGTCTACTCGCCGTTGCCAAATTGAAAAATCGTCCTAAAATCCTCATTAAAAATGTATATTTGGATACATCCCAAATAAACAATATACACACGTCCTATTTTAATATTTTGCACCTATTATAAGCTATCATTATTCAAATGTATTTTTATAAAATTTCAAGTGTCATGTTTCAGGCACGCAGAGGACAGCTAAACCTCGCAGTCGTATATTTTGGGGTCCTTCAGCGTCAGATTGCTGCTTTCTCTGGACAGCATCTTCGGCAATGGCGGATTACGATAACTACGATGACCGGGATCGGGCTTACGGGAGCTTCGGCGGGGGAAGAGGGTAAGAAACCCCGCATCAGAGGAGCGGTAGAGCACACATCTGAGCGTACATGACGAGAGCAAGCGGGTCCGTGCGTGCGAGCGCAGTTTTGCGGGAGCTCGAGCGAGTGTAGGCCACGCAGCGGCGGCGCGCTCCCGCTATGATGAATGGAGGCCGGGCACGAAACTCAGCCCACATGGGCTTGCTGTCTCGAGGCCGCCTCAGCGTTTCGCTGCCCGTGGACGCTATGTGAAGCGTTCCTGCTCATTTATCTCTATTGAATATCAGCAATGATATTATAATGGTTGTGTTTTATTAGTGCGACAGCGTGTTTTAGCACAGTCTGCACTGGGCCTTGAACAGGGGTCTGACTCCCCTCTGGATTTCACTCGCGCTCCGGACGATACACTGATGTTTATGAGGAGGATTATTACAGAAAGTTCACCTTTTATGGTATTCTTCGAAATACATTTGGAGAATCGTATAAGTGCCATGTAGCGTTATATTAACATAAACAAATTCTGTTTTAGCTCCTGCTCACGTTGTTCTTGGACCAGCAGCACAAGTCCAGTATGATTATGATAAACAGAAATGTTTTCCCTCCATCAGATCAACCTAATAGCGTGCAGATGTCTTTACTTTCATACGTGCACGAGGCCTCTCACAGACATGTGTGGCATTTACCAGTTATTGAATATAGAAACAGAAAGTAAGTGCCTATTTGATGTATGCAAACCTGTCAAAATGGGATTTTTTAGTTCTTATCATGCTGCATTATTTAGTATATATCTCATCCTTATGGGAATGCCAGTCTGGAGGGCAAAACAAGGCTTTCTCTGCTGACTGCCAGTTATTTTTAAGTTTTCTACTAAGTGCAAATGATACTAAAATGATAATGACCTAATACACACCTTGCTGATGATGCATATTATATAATACAGGCACGCAGATGCACTCAGAATATGAACGCAATGACCTAACTGCACGCTAATAATTTTCCCATAGAAAACCATTACAAAGAAAATGCTTAATGCATCAAATCGGTGATATTGGAGGACCAAATTCAGATCTGGTTATTAAAAAAAAATAAATAAATAAACTCTACACAGATGAACCCAGAATATGAACTCAATATGCAAAAGTGTCATGTGAAGTGTTTTACCATTAAAAACATTTATAAAAAATGTTTAGTGTGTTGCATTCATATTCTGGGCTCATCTGCTTGCTGGTATGCATCACCAGTAGAGTTGTACTGAGTTTGATCTTTTAATATCACTGTCTTAGTGTATTAAGACACTTTAAAGCTACAGTCCATAACTTTTGTTTGGTTAAAAATTATCCAAAATCAATTTGAGCAAATGCATAAACAGCCAGTGTTCAAAACCTATCTCCTTATCTTAGCTCGATTCACAACAGTAAGCTTGTGATAATGTTTTATCATTCAGGTGGTACTGGTGGGTTTCTGTGGGAAATTCGAGCATGTCGCCATGCGTCTTTGTGTCATTACATCATGTCTGTTTACATAAAGAACGAGTCCCAGCTAGTAGACTGATCATTTATAGCGTTTTCTCACAGCAGCTGCAATAATTAAACTTATTTTGATGGTGGATTGTAATCCAGAAAGATCCAAATGACAATCATCAGTGACAACTGGAGATTCACCCGTAGTCAAAAAGCAAAAGACTTCGCACTGTAGAGTAGCTACAGACATTGAAATCTACAGGTAACGCTAAAACACGTTAAATACACACATGCTGCATCTGAAATAATTTACTGTTGAGTTTTGAATTTAAATTTGACTTCACGACCGTTGAAAAAGTACGTTCTATGTAGTACAAATGGGTGTAGCATGAATTAATTTGGATGTACTACATACGCTATGTTTTTACTGTCATGTGACCTACCATTGCAGTTGCAGTCACAAATCCACTCCTGTGGCCTCATGGGATAGTAAAGTGTCCTACTCTTTTTCGAATACTATCAATTCGGACATACTACGTTCGCATACTGTTTTTCGCATACTGCATAGTAGAGTAGTAATCAATTTTGGATGCAGCGATAGTCACGCAATGCTGATGTTGTTAACATTAACAATTTGAGAACAAAGTATAACAAGTAATAATAATTTGCATGTGATCCGAGCTAAGTGATCGTTAGATTTAATCACCATTGGCAGCGTGATTTATTGTAGGCCTAATGCTTTTTTTCCTCCTCAGTTGGTCAGAACAAAAGACGTTACTTGTTCAGATATTTTCCGGTAAAAATTCTTATTTTGGTCATACTTCAAGACTACAATCTGTGATTCTGAAGTACAGTATCCACACCGGTGTGGACCGACAGCAAACATTAGATTCATCCACGCTGAGGAGCCGTGCCGAGGCACAACCCACATAAAGATAATTGATCCTTTGCCGGGAGTTTGATTGACAAGCGATCTAACCAATCATAATGCCGAATCCGCCATTTTGTCCGACAAAGCAGTGAAGAGTTAGATTAACCCCAGTGGACTTGATCTTGAAAAATTATGTATTTACGTCTTTCCGTGTTTGAAACAACATTCCTTCTGATGTTCGTTCCTGTTTATTTGATGCTATAAATGAACTAGTAGGAAGAGATGATCGGTTCACGAGCCGCTTGAACTGAGGTGCTATACAGTGATCTGACACGACACATTGAAGAGCTACAAAAAGGTATTTATTATTTAAAAAGTACAAAATTTGACACTTTGTGTCATATCATATGTAACCTATTTTTCACTCTGTGTGGTGTGCCAGCGCCATGGCTTGTTGAACAAAGCAACAGTAAATAAGGGGGACGGGTCTTTGTGAAGGGTCAATTCTGCAAATAACTGCAGTTGCAGGTTTCAAACAGAGGTGGCGACAAAGATGCAGAATATATGGACTGCAGCTTTATGTTTTAGAACATCCTGCTGTTTTAGTGATTGAAATACTGCAGCAGATGCTGTGTATTGTGGCCAAAACTTGTTTGTTTGCATGCCTTTTGTTTTTCTTTTTTGAGAGGTGATTTATTAGTGGCTTGAAACAGATGGAAAATTGACAGACCTGTGTTGCGGTTATTTAAATGTTTTGCCCTCCAGGTCTCCATGCCAGTCACGTGACTGAAAACTATGAATTGGGCAGGTTAATGACTTCTGTTAATCAGCCAATTTTACACCACTATCTTAATATCTCTACAAGCTTGACATGGACAAATATTGGCTTCTTTGTTGGTTTGTCATAATATTGGTCAGGGCACCATGGTAGGCTCTGAGCCGTTGTACCACCACAGTACTTAAAGGTTTTGATGTCTCACAGGTTTTTGGGTTGAAGATTTCTGTGCTGTACGCAGTAGCAGTAATCTAGCGTTTGCTGTGGACAGCACAGGTCTGAAAACATCAGACGCACTGGGCCGAGGTGGAGCGGAGATGTCACGCTATCCGCTCGTCTCAGGCCTCTGTCTGACACCAGAGGAATGTCTCTGGCACACTGGATCCCAGCGGAAGCTCTCTCAGATTTGCTTTGCATGGAATTTAATCTACTGTTACAGACAGAAAATAAATTAACGTGCTGTGAAGATCCGTTCTGTTCAAAGCACTTTCCATCTGTCCAGTAGCTATGGCATTTTTCTCTATTTTTCCACCAGTGATAGACCGGTATGTGGGCCAAGCCAATATGATATTTGGCCATTTTGAGAATATTGGCATCAGCTGACAACTGTCCACTATGTAGGCTAACAGAAGTGTTAGTACGACACCCTCATGCCAGTTTCAAAATAAACCAGCCGTGTCAACGGATAATTTGCTCCTTTTGAATAATACCCCTGTCCTCTGTTCAGCACTGATTACTACTTGTCTTGAGTGTTCAGCCATTTTCATTTGCTCTCATTAAAGAGGACTTGTGCTTTTTACATTTTTAACATTTCAACTTTTACTTACTGTTTGAGCATGAAAAAGGTCTGCAGACTTACAAAGCACAGAGTCCCTCCAGCGGGAGTTATTCTCTGTATCGGTGTCATTGTTTCTGAACTCCCTGAAACACCTCCTCTGAAGTCTTGAGTTTTCTTCCGGAACGAACATGCCACAATATTCCTCATTTAAATAATTCCCAAGGCATATGCAAAATAAAGGGGCGAGGACTGTTTAGTAGTGTTGAAAGTCACGGTTATGGTAAGGGGTGCGACGTTTCTGAAATGCTTTCAAAGCGGTTGACCAATCACAGCACATTGAGCATTTCGGAAGGAGGGGCTTTATAGAGACAGGAACTAAACAGACAGAATTAACCAAAATCAAGACTTTGTAAAAGGGCATAATGTTGCCCTTTTAAATAATTTTAATAATTTAAATCAGGAAATTAATGGGAGCTTGAGGCTATGCATACATCTAATAAGAAGGTTAGAAAAATTACACTTATGAATGTAAAAATGTCAATGGAAGTAAATTTGAAGGTGTAAATATTGCTCCTTGGAAAAGTTAGTTCTGTCACTGATGTAAATGTGATATGTCATTTGATTATATGTAAGGCCCTATGAAATCCATTTATTTTTTCCCCAAATTCCGTTTTTTCCGTTTTAATTTTTCTGGATTCCATTTTTTTTGGTTTTATTTATTTTTTGACTCCATTTTAATGGTTAAATTAAATGTTAGTAATCAAAAAGCATGTCTAATTAATTGAAATAATGAATCTTGTCCAATTTACCAACAATTTAATAAAAGTTTAACAAAAAAATTACATTTTTTTTAGGGCCCTATGATAAACGTTTTATTCTTTCCCCTCAAATTTTATTTTTACCAAATTCTGTTTTCTGGATTCCATTTTAATGGATTAATTCCATTTTAATAATCAAAAAGCGTGTCTAATTATTTGAATTCTTAAAAACAACAATATTTATTAATTAAAAAATATATTTTTATGATTTTTTTTTTTTTCAGAAGTTCTGTTGTGTATTTAAAATTTTTCTGGCAATCAAATGAACACATACCATTTAATTTATCTTTTAATCATGAAATTAAACTTTTTTTTTTTGTCAAACAATGTGCTGCACAACAGAGCTTTACTGTTAAAATTAAAACATGGAAGAAACACAGATTATTGTTTAAAAATATATATTAATAATTGTTTAATTTATCTAAATTCTACTGTACAACAGTAATATGTTTTCTCTCAAGTTAAATTCGAACTTTTATTTTGACGGTTTGCCTAGAGCCTTTGAGTTTCTCTGTGTTTATGATGGTAGTTTTCTCAAACGAAGCGGTTAAATGCTGATGAAGTGACTTTGAATGAATTTGTGCGTTCGGAGGCGACAGAGGACGAAAACACTGCGAGCGTCACATGTGCTTCAGCCCGCGCGATTGTGTGTGAGGCTGTGTGAGGTAAATTAAACTGCGATTCCGTATCATTCATTTCAGAGGCACACAGGCATGCAGGATTCATGTTTAAATAATCTTTTTGCGGTTTAATATTCATAGACACTAGTCTATATCGCGATTTAATTTAAGTGTACTGACCTGCTTTTAATTCATTCATCAAAAATTTGACAAATTCCGTGACATTCCGCGTTATATAGTAAATTCCTGTTTTTATGAATGGATTCCGCGATTCGTGGAAATTATAGGGCCCTATATATGCCATTGGAAAAATTTCTGCTGGTCAAAAAATGTGTATCGGAAGCAAGGCTTTTTCTTTCTTTTTTTTTTCTTTTTTTTTTTTTTTTTTTTTTTACCACAAATTAAAGGAGTAGTTCATCAGTTCAGAATTAAAATTTCCTGATAATTTACTCACCCCCATGTTATCCAAGATGTTTCTTTTTCTTTCTTCAGTCGAAAAGAAATTAATGTTTTTGAGGAAAACATTCCAGGATTTTCTCCATATAGTGGACTTTGGCATCCAAATGTCAGTTTCAGTGCAGCTTCAAAGAGCTCTACATGATCCCTGACGAGGATTAAGAGTCTTATTTAGAGAAATGATTGGTCATTTTCTAAAAATAATAAAAATTGATATACTTTTTAACCACAAATGCTCGTCTTGCACTGCTCAGCGATGTGCCATGCATTACATAATCACATTGGAAAGGTCACATGACGACGGTGGAAGTACTGCGGTAGGGTATTATTTTACTCCTCGAACTTCAAAATCGCCCAACATCGTTGTTTATCTTTTTTTTGTAAAGGCTGTTTGACTTGGTCTTTGCATGTTTGCTTTGTAGACAGTGGGTTGGTACTTCCGCCTAAGTCACACTCGACCTTTCCAATGTGATTATGTAATGCGTGGCACATCGCAGAGCAGTGCAAGACGAGCATTTGTGGTTAAAAGTATATAATTTGTCCTTCTTTGGAAAATGACAGATCGTTTTTCTAGATAAGACTCTTATGGTGCGTTCACACCGGACGCGAATGAAGCGGTAAGCGCGAGTGATTTACATGTTAAGTCAATGCAAAGACGCGAATTGACATCCTGCGGCGAATTGAGCTATTCGCGCGAATCGCGCAAGTTGAAAAATCTGAACTTTGGCGAATTTCTGCGCCGCGTTAACCAATCAGGAGCTTGCTCTAGTAGTGACGTGACATAGCGAGCTGAGGCAGAAATTCGAAACAACAATGGAGGACAAAATCATCGTCGCTATTCATCTTCATACATTTATAGAAACAGAAATAAAAAGGATCGTGTTTGAAAGAAAGTGAGTGAGGAGGTCGGACAATATGATAAGTTGTAAAAAACGGTCTTTACTCAATTTTAGATATATATAGATGCATATTAAGACTACAAGCCAACTAAAGACGACCAATTGAGCTTATTCGCTGTAAGTTACAATTATTTCCCCACTGACAAGTAGTTTTTATTCAGAGGAAGTGTGCAGAAAGCAATGGGAGAGTCTGGGACACATAACGGAGCGGGAGAGCCCCTCTCATGACGCGAATTCGCGTCTGTTGTGAAGGGATTTTCACGCGCGAATGAAGCGAGTAAACTCAAAATGTTCAAGCGTCCAACTACGCGCGAATAGCGCGATTTATTCGCGCAAGTCGCGTCTGGTGTGAACGCAGCATTATTCCTCGTCTGGGATCATGTAGAGCTCTTTGAAGCTGCTCTGAAACTGACATTTGGACCTTCAACCCGTTGAACCCCAGTGAAGTCCACTATATGGAGAAAAATCCTGGAATGTTTTCCTCAAAAACCTTCATTTCTTTTCCACTGATGAAAGAAAGACATGAACATCTTGAATGACATGGAGGTGAGTAAATTATCAGGAAAATTTCATTCTGAAGTGAGCTCACTAAATATAGCACGCACGTCTGATTCAGACATTCAGGAGAAATGCAGGATACTCTTCAGGGAAAACTCCAGTGCGTCCATCCTCCACTGCAGTTCAGCTTGACTTCTGAGGGTTTTTTTTTTTTGTCATGTATGATGCAAAACCACTGGATGAAGGATCAACTGATGAATCCCATTCATAGATCAATAATTTACCTGCATTCAGTTATTTCTAGAAAATGTAAAGCTGATCAAGTTGTTTGTTTTTGGACCGCAGACCCCGAGGCGGTGGCGGCCCAGGCGGACCCCGAAAGCAGAAGGAACTTCCCACAGAGCCGCCCTACACGGCGTACGTCGGCAACCTGCCCTTCAACACAGTGCAAGGAGACATAGATGCCATTTTCAAAGACCTCAGCGTCAGGAGCGTTCGACTAGTCCGAGACAAAGAGACAGACAAGTTCAAAGGTGGGCCGCTTTTTGCAACACGGTGCATGTTTAATGAGGGACGTTGTTTGCTTACTACTCATGCTTGGTTTTTGGAATCCCCCAAGTATTAAACTTGATGCTGCAAACATGAATTATACCTCAAAATATGTGGCTAGTTTATCTTCCTGTTGCTTAATAGGAAGTATGTGACTCAAGCAATGGCCAGGTCATGGGTTTGATCCTGAGGGAAACCGCGTGCTGTTAAAACACATATTTGAAATATCGAGAATCTGAAAATTTGAATAAAAGCATTTGCTAAATGGTAAATTGTTTTCTTGCTCCAGGTTTCTGTTATGTAGAGTTTGATGACTTGGAATCTCTAAAAGAGGCTTTGACGTATGATGGCGCTGTAAGTTACTTAATTACACTTTATTTATTTAGTTGTTTCTTTTTATTATCCAAGGCAGAAGTAATGAATGGGGTTTTGGGGTGAAGTGCACCGTTCAATAGTTTGAGGTCAGTAAGCAGTGAAGAACCACTGTTGTAGAAACACTGTAGAAATGAGAATACAGCTTTGAGCATAAGAAACTTTTTATTTTTTTCAAAAACATTACAACCGACCCCAAACTTTTGAACGGTAGTGTACTGTTTGATATATTGTGTGTTCCTGATTATGTTCTTGCACAGCTACTAGGCGACCGATCTTTGAGGGTGGATATCGCAGAGGGCCGAAAACAAGAACGTGGCGCTGGAGGCTTCGGCTTCCGGAAAGACGACAGAGGTACCGTGTGTGTCGAATACTGCTGTCATTCATTAGTCCTTTATCTTCTACTTCTGTTGGTGCTGATTACTCACATTTTAGCATGTTGTTTTTTGTTTTTTTTTGCATGTTGTAAGTAGTGTTTTCAGTCTCAGGAAAATGAGCAACGCTAGGGCTGGGTGGTTCTGGTTTTATTTACAGTATAATTGCCAGCCAGTAGAGATCCTGTCACACTCTGTGAAGCATAATAGTGTTTTTCATTAAAATATCACAATAAATTATCCAGTCTTCCAAGAGGGTTGGGAATCGCAAATCGATTCCATTTCCGGAATCAGATACTTAAAGGGTTAGTTCACCCAAAAATGAAAGTTTCTGTCATTAAAGGTCCCGTTCTTCGTGATCCCATGTTTCAAACTTTAGTTAGTGTGTAATGTTGTTGTTAGAGTATAAATAAAATCTGTAAAATTTTAAAGCTCAAAGTTCAATGCCAAGCGAGATATTTTATTTAACAGAAGTCGCCTACATCGAACGGCCAGTTTGGACTACATCCCTCTACTTCCTCCTTTAATGACGTCACTAAAACAGTTTTTTGACTAACCTCCGCCCACAGGAATACACAAGAGTTGCGTTTGTAGAGTGTGTTTGTCGCCATGTCGTCGAAACGCTGTTATTTTCATCCCGCAGTCCAATCACCGGGTCTGATTCCGGCTCAGATTGATAGGGTAAAATTAAAGACATGTTTACAATAACACTGAGCGCGTGCATCTCCACGTTATGGTAAGAGGCGTGACTTTTCCGGGCAAGATGCGCTAAACTGCTGTCGAATCACAACACAGGAACTGCTGGCACAATCAGAACTCGTTACGTATTTCTGAAGGAGGGACTTCATAGAACAAGGAAGTCATCAGCCCGTTTTTATGACCGTGGAAACAGCGGTATACAGATAAGTAAACCATGTGAAAAATACTGTGTTTTTTTACACGCGAAACATGAACACATGTTATATTACACACTATAAACACAATCAAAGCTTCAAAAAACCACGAAAAACGGGACCTTTAATTACTCAAGACCTACGTTTATCACACAAATTAAGATATTTTTGATGAAATCCAAGAGTTTTTTAGAAAGCAACATAATTACTGTCATTCGTGGTCTGGATAAGTAGTAAAACATCTTTAAAATAACGTGACTACAGTGGTTCAACCTTAACTCTCTGGAGTCGGGTAACGCGCCGGCGCGTTTTGCAGGATTTTTTTCACGTTGCAGCAAAATAGACTTAAAATACTGTCATTTTTTTTGTCATAGAGACATAAGTAATGTGTCAATTGAAACTATAGAATGTCGTCTTTTATTTGTGTACACTCGGAGTAAAAACAAAATGTTGTGCTTTTTGTAAAATAAAGAAAACTAACATGATGCGTGATCTCTCGTTCTTAGTTCTTAGTAGGGCTTCACGCTCAACTGTTATGAAGTGAGTTTGGAGTAAAAACATGTTATTAAATGTTATCTTTTGTTGGACAAGATGTTAATAAATGCATCTCATGTTCTGGAAAGATGTTTGACACGTGTTGCTTTTTCAAATGCACTTTATAGGCGACTCAAACTCACAGTGCTTTCAGATGGATTAGCATTTGGAGCTATACTTCATTGACATGCTGCGCATAAAAAATAAAATCACATTTCATAAATCACACTAAGAATCGCATTCAAGTTCAGTGTTTTTTTTTTTTTTTTTTTTTTGTATCGTGCGATAAATCGCGCAGCCCTAGTTTTTAGACTTATTTGAGTAATTCTTTTAATTTGTATAAGCTTTTAAGTTTGAATAGAAAGTAGGAATTAAGTTGTAAAACATTTAATTCGTTGAGTTACCCAAACAGTTGCATTACCATATGTGACCCTGGACCACAAAACCAGTCATAAGTCGCACGGGTATATTTGTAGCAATAGCCAACAATACACTGTATGGGTCAAAATTATCGATTTTTCTTTTATGCCAAAAATCATTGGGATATTAAGTAAAGATCATGTTCCATGAAGATATTTTGTAAATTTTCTACCATAAACATATAAAAAATGCATTTTTGTAAGTAATATGCTTTGCTAACAACTCCCGTTTGCGTCTCACTTTAAGAGCCAATATTAACTGAAACCAAGTAGGTAGCACAATAATTCTTTTTGCATACAAAAGCATAGACTTTACACAGATCATGCCCCCAACATGCTCCTGTTGCATTGTTTTCACCCTCTGAGTCTGCACAAATTGAGTTTACAACAAAAACAGCGCACAGGCGCTAACTGAAAACAAATGTCAATTTCACGTGGCGATTTGCTCATAACTTCATGAAAATTGCACAGATCATAGATCCTGGCACATTCATCATTTACAGATTAAAATGAGCCACAAAAAGATATTACTCACGGAATGATGTAACACATTTGGCTAAAAATGTCTCTCGTCTTTCCGGGATGCAATGGGTTACCCAATGTTCCCGGAACTGTCCATGATTATTTTCCACCGTGGAATAACACAAAATAGGTATCATTTTAAAGCTTAGAAACTCAGCTTTTCAATGCATCTAACAATTTTGATCAACTCCTAGTGCTGAGTAGTCTCTATAAACCGGAGTGTACCGTCCACTGGCGCCACCTAGCAATGAAAACATTAATATATACATTTGTTTGATTTTTATCAGCAGTTTCTCAGCATGAGAATGTCCAATTGTAATTTATATTTTCTAAAAATTTAAAAAGTGTTCTATCCAATGATACCTACCTTAATATTATTATTATTATTATTATTATTATTATTATTTATTTTTTTTGCACCCTCAGATTTTCAAATAGTTGTATCTCGACCAAATATTGTCCTATCCTAACAAATCTTAGCTATTCAGCTTTCAGATGCTGTATAAATCTCAATTTTAAAAAATTGACCCTTAAGACTGGTTTTGTGGTCCAGGGTCACATATGGTTATTTCATTTAAATAAATTTGATATTGTGACACGTGCTGTAATCAAGGTTTTGGCCAGACCACCAATCCCTAATCAGTGCTCAATAATGCGTTGTCTTCTGTCTCTTATTCTGAATTCTTCTGCTTTTGTTTTATTGTATATTGCTGGAAAACATCACTGCTCATACTACACAAACAGAGCATTACTTTAGCTGGGCTTCTCGCACTCATTGTTCATGTGTACATATTTCATCTTTAGATCTTTTTGTTTTTTCTTTTTCTTTTCACCCCTCAATAGAAAAACTTTCTAGCTCCTTTTCCTTCCCCTCTAACAAACGGAGTGCTTTCCGACAGGCGGCACTTCCCTGTCCGGCTGGTGTCTTCCTGTACGCAGTGTTGGCTGATGATCTGATTGGTTCAGTAGAAGCGTTATCTGGGTGGACCTCTCTTTCACCCTGATCTCGTCTTTGAATTGTTGCCCCTATTAAACAGCCCCTGTCCCTTTCAGGCCGTGGTGGCTCACGTGGGGCCAGAGGAGGGGGACGTGACCCCAGAGACGACTACGACCACTCTGGAGGAGGTGCGACGTCTGAATTGGGCAAGAACTCGAACCATTGGGGTTTTAAATCTAGATAAACATTTATTTTAGCAAGAATGAGGACACATCTGTGGTATGCTTTAACCGCAGATAATTCAGAGGCGTTCCTCACTTTGTGAAAATGAACAGAAAACATGTTTACAAATAAACTCAATGAACGCCTAGTAATTAACAGAAATTAAGCTTTAGTTTTATTTATGGAGTTTCAGGACAAGATTTTCATGACTTCATTAGTAGTGTATTAGTTTATAATGAAAATATTAATGTCAAAAATATTTAATAATAATAGTAATTTATTAATATTGTGTTATTATTATTATTATTATTAATATTATTATATTACGTAATTTTCATTACAATTAAGCACTGTAATGTGACAGTTCAGTGAGTATTATGTCTGTGCACATTATGTGTAATTTTTTTCACACTGCGGTAACAAGCATATATATATTTTACATATTTTTATAATTTGATTTTTGGGTGAAAAATTTGACAACTTGACTATTTTTGTGACATTCACCCTATTACAGAAAACAGGTTTCGTTCTCTTTTACAAACTGAGGAAGTACTCAAAATGAACATAAACCTCTGAAAATAACCCAGAATATTTCCAGAAATAAATGTAACAGAGCCACAGGACTTACATTATCAGCAGGGTTCTTGGCATTGTTTGTTTGTGTTTTGTTAATGGCCTTTTCATATATTTCAAGTTAATTTTTCAACATTGATCTCTCAGGGACTCCATCTCATTGCCATCAATCATGTTGTCAGCGGAGTCTCCCTGCTGCTGTGAAGTCAGATTTCCTCCCTAATTGAAGTTGTCTGTAAATACTGATCTAGGATCAGGCTTCTCTCAAGTCTTAACTTCTCGCCTTTCCTGTATCAGTATTTTGCACAACTCTGCAGTGGAATGGGAGAGTGCGGCACCAGTTACTCACACACTGCTTTTTTTCCCCACAGGATTTAGAGATGATGACTTCATGGGTGGGAGGAGTCGAGGAGGCGGTCGCCCTGCCGACAGAAGGGGGGGTGGAGGCATGGGACGCTTCAGAGACGGACCTCCTCGTGGAGGCTCGACAGACTTCAGAGAACCTTCCGACGGTGTCACAGATTTATTCTTTTTGAAAAGCAGATACCTTTATATGTGCTTAAAAGTCAACATGAAATCCATTTGGATCCTATTTACTCTTGACACATGTTCCTGCTGTTGATGGAAAAAAATCTTCATTCTTTTAGAAACTGATTTTCAGCTGAACACCAATGTAATCCAATTTATTAATATATGTAAATGGCTTGATTAATGTTACCTAGACACAATATACCTGTACCATTATGTTTTTTATATATATATATATATATATAAAAAATATGTGCACCATAATGTGCACATATATATATATATATATATATATATATATATATATATATATATATATATATATATATATATATATATATATATATATATATATATATATATATATATAGACTTTGACATCATCTAATCCTCACTTAAGTTAATCTTTAAAAACAATAAGTTTTATTTTTTTAAATTTAAGGCAAAATAGTAGAGCTGCATGATTAATTAAGATTGCTATCTCAATTCAAACAGCCATGCGATCTTATTCCTAAATGACAATGATTTGCCTCCGTCTATAGAGGGTATTCATTGACGTCACTTTCCCGCCGGAACACGCTCCTTAAGCTGGACTGAGTGGCGAAAGAGCTGCCGCATGACTGAATTTAACAGGGGAAACTGCGAAAACATGAGTAAAACAAGCGATTAAACTAAAGGTTGGACTCGATATAGTGTTTCTAGTGTTACAACTTACCAAAGATCCAGTGATCTACGAATATTGACATGCAGCCAGGAATCGTGTTTCCAGTCATTTATATGTGCCTGATTTCAACGCCGGGGAAATGCATAAAGCAAATTTGCCTGAGTACTCTTTATATAAATAGGTCTAAATTGGAGTGATCATTTATCAGTTTATATATATATATATATATATATATATATATATATAATAAAATATCGTCCAGCCCTAAAGCTTGTATATTTTATCAGTGTTCATTTAAAAACACCCAATTATGCAGAATATAAGATGGTAAATATTTGAGTTGTCAATACAATATATAACAATACAATATATACGGTATGATTTTTACCTCAAAATTCAACATAATTGACACAAAATTGATAACTGCAAATCCACGTTTTCGCTACCTGTAGTTCAGTTGTTGCTGTGAATTGCAGCGATCCATTTGCTTTTCTTTTCTGTCGCTTTTGGCAGTCTGTAAAAATATACCTCAGATTTTGTGTCAAATCTATTAGTACAGTCAATCAGAAAGCTCTTTCCCGTTTAGGATGTTTTTTTGTGTTTTTGCAGTATTAATGCTGAAAACCAATGCTGGCGCTCAGTCTTTTTGCCACTCAGTGGGTCACAATGGCCGACGGGGACATCGCATGCATACCCTCTATTAAACCTTTGACAAAATCACACCTGAATTTTCAGGTCCGTGTTGGCACTGCCGCTGATCCGGAGAGAGCAGTTGTCATGTTTAGGTATAAAACAGCTTCACAGTCAGTCTTTTGTAACCACACAGTATTATTTCTGTTACAAATATTTATTTGTGACCTGTGCTGGCAGGCGTCAGAATGCGCACAGGTAAATTTCGAGCTACGGGCCAAAAAAACCCAAAAAATGTCAATTTTGGTCGAATTTGAGATTTTCACAAAATTAAGTCCTCATCTAGCGATCCCAATGCTCAAAATGGCAATTAAACATCTGAAAGTATCTTTGTTTGTTTTCTGAGAGGAGTACCTTTCCTTTGACCATGAGAAAAGCTGCTTTTCTCTGCTGGCTTCTGGATGATTGGCACTTCCTCTCAGCACAAGTTTGGTATCATTGTAAAACACAGCATTCCAACCTTGCGAATATTCATAGCGAATTCTCGATGAACCAATGAAATGTGATTTTCAAACTCGCACTGATATAAACAAAACGATCTTACTCGCACTGACTGACAGATCCAAAGCGTGTGCACAGTGACGCATCAGACGGCACGTGATCCTGATATACATATTATTTCCTGATATACAGTATTTCAAAATATGTGTCTTGGCGAGTATTCACACAAAGATTATCTGTTATGTCTTAAATGAATGTTTGGTTAACTGTTGGAAAACATCTGCCAAATTAGGTGTTATTAACAGGGATTTTAAGGTATGGTTGCTAGATTTTGTTTAAAACTTTAATTTGATTTTTCTCTAAATTGACTTTGCTGACTCTATCGACTTCAAACAGGTGTAGCTCAGTCATTTTTTTGTCGGATTTCAACAAATCAAACATCAGGGTTTTTTAAGAGAATGTAAACTCATTCCGACTGCCAGCACAGGTCACATATTATCACTGAAGTACTGGGTTAAAAGTTTATAGTTTGGATGAAAATACTCTCAAAATGGATATAACAAATATTATATATTCTTTATATATTCAAATAACGATTGTATCGATTACATTGTGCCAGTAGGTGGCGACAAGTGACTGTTTAAAAAAATGTATTTATTGAATCATTCAAGAGATGTTTAAAAATGCTGATTCATTCAGTAATGAAACAAGTATTTATGAGTGAGTCATTGAATCATTCATTCAGTTTTTTTTTTTTTTAATAATTCAGATTAATTAAACATTTTAAATTGACTGCAGAAATTAACATGTTGTCAGAACCTCTAGTAAATTACATGTTGTTTGTTCAGAATCGTGATCTGTTTCAAAAAAAAAAAAAAAAAAAATTGTGATTTTCAATTTATCCAGAGTCGTGCAGCTCTACAAAATTGTATAAAGTTTACATTAGCCATTTATCAGTTATTGAAAATATCAATGTTATCCAATAGTATATAGGATATAATGCAGCTTTTCTAAAATCTTTCATTATTCAATTAATTTTTAATTTAATGCCAAATAATCTTGATGCAATGGAAATGTTATAGTTCCCAGCAAGTTGAGACTCAAATAAATATGGCCTTTTTTCATCCACTCCACGGTTGACTCCATAAACACTCTTCAAAATATATATATATATATATATATATATATATATATATATCTTCAATACTTTTCATAATCCAGTCAATTCCCACTGAATAAAATGAAGTTTCGCCCAACTCTTGCCTTTAACGTTCTGCTTCTTAACATTTTCTGCCGAAATAAAGCGGTTTGCAGATAGAATTTCATGTTGATTTCAAGTTAAGTTATTGAATCTACATAAATTACACAATAGCAACACCTAATGTCTCAATTATGTTGATTTTTTTCCACAGAGGAAAGAGCGCAGAGACCAAGGCTACAGCTGAAGCCGCGTACAGTGGCAGGTCCCCTTAACCAAGTGGCCAACCCCAACTCGGCCATCTTTGGGGGTGCCAAACCCAGGGAGGAGGTAATTCCCAAAGACAAACACTAAGAGACTGCAGCCTCCCTCACCGCTCCTGAAGGAAAGGAAGGACGGGAGGGAGAGAGAAAGAAGGGGAGGGATATACGGGGAGGGAAGGGCGAGGTACAGGGACAGCGACGACAAAAAAAACGTGTGATGCCAACGGGAATGCGATAAGGCCTCTATCATTCCTACCTGTTAGAGATGAACGGAGTCCCTACTTCTGAATTCAGATCGCGCGGCTATATATTTATTCAACGGGAAAAATACACAAGACCACGCCCACATCGATCGATCGTCATGACACCTGCACACACCAACGAGCAGCTCGTGAATGCATGGCAAAACTGTTGAACAATGGTTTTATGTCCACCTTTGCTTCCCTGTAATTAGTGCCTGCTCTGTACTGTAGTTTTCGTCGGGGGAAAAGTTCTTTCACATCCTTGGTGAGATCCGAAAGGTTTTTTTTTTTGAGCTGCTCTCTTAAATGGAATGGAAACTGATTTTAAATGTTTTTTTGGCTTGTTTTATAGACGTAGACTAAACTACAAACGCCGAGTCCTTTTTACGGTGCGAAAAACGATGCCGTTTTGGTTTGTGCGCTTTTATTTGCGGGGCAGCTAGCTAACGTTTCCGTGGTTGACATTCAATTCATATTAGCGTTCGCGAAAAGCAGTATTAGGTTTTTTTGGATTAAACTACCATCGTTTTGCTTTTTGTTCTTTGGATTTTTGATGGACTGCAGTTGAAGTTTTTTTTGTTTGTTTTTAAAAAACGACACGAGCTCCTTCACGATTTTTCCCAATCGAACACTCGCGCAAACCTTCGAACGCACACTGGATTGTACATGTGGTGCTTGTCCTCTCCCTAGTCCTCATGGTGTCTGTAAATTGGCGTGTTAAAGCACAACGTAGTCCAGTTGTACAGTCAGCGTTCGGTTTCGGAGCCGTGCGTCTCACGACGTTAATCGGTAGATCCGCTCGAGTCGGACTCGCCGCACTCTTCCTGTTAGTGTTGAATTGATTCTAATATTGCTTTGTTAAAATGTTCATGTGCAAATGTCAACTTTTCACCATCTCCTACAACGGGACCCTGTGTAACCATTCTGTTCTTGTTTTGTTTCCGTTCTCTTAAGAATTAATATCTGTGTCAGTGTGGCTGCATTATTCCGGAAGGCTATACTGGATTCTACTGGCTTTGATCACCATAAAATCTTTCAAAGACTTCTCCCAGTGACACGCAGGCAGAGGCACGAGGTGCTGGTTTCCTCTCGAATCCAAACGAGCCCTCATCCGATTGGCTTAAAAAGCACGTGGAGGTGGGGGCTCTAGAAAGGGGGCGGGGCACAGTCTTAACTCCGCCTCTGCCTGTCCTCGCTGACTCCTCCCACACGCCTCAAAGAACCCAAACTTGGAGGACAACATCTCCAGGTTGATTCCATTGTTGTTTAAGGACTTCAAAATCTCTTTCCCTTTCCAAAGCATCTTTGTGTTTCGAATTTGTAGACACGCGGACGTAATTGCTGCCGTGTGCTTTTTATATTTTGCTCTTTAAATTTCTTTACTGTATTTGAAAATTAAAACGTTGAGCTTGATTCTTAATTAAACCATTTCACAGTGAAGAGCTTTTTGAATCTGTTTGAATTCTTGCGTTGTCTTTGCGAAAGATTTTCCGAACCTGACCAAATCTGGCTCATCCAGAGCTTTCAGGAACAATGTGCCACATGTATTTCATTCATTTAGAAGAGCAACATGCATGCATGATAGGTTTGGTTGGTGACACATGGGTCTACAATCTACAGCGTCATCCACAGCTTGACGGCAATGTATTTCTTTCCAGGAAAATTAGAAACTATGATCATAACACCGTCAGTACTGCCTTTCCATATGAAGCTTATTGAACAAAAATGAACTGCTCGCACATTTCCAGACACGCCGGCGACGCCCGGCCGCTGTACTTTCATCTCCTAGTGGATCGAGTGTAGAGTCCTCATGGGAAATCCATATCGCAACCCTTCTCTTCGCATTTTACTGGATTATGAGGAAGTTCAAAATTGTTTTCTTACTGTACTATAGAGGTCGGCTGTTTTTATTCTTTTGTTTTCATTTTCCTACACTGTTTATGGCAATAAATTGTATCATCTTACAGTGTTTGAAAAGAATGTGTTGACATAGGATAATGGGATGAATTTATTCTGTGTCTTGTGAAGCTATGTGGTGTTTGAGTCATTTAAAGGAAAAAAAAAAAAAAGGAAAAAAAAAGTTATTTTACCAAATTTCAACCTGGCAGTTGGTTTATCGCAGCAGCTTCACGTTTCGGGAGTTGTCATGTGCTTCAAGAACAAGGTAACTTGTCGATGCAAGACACACACAGTCTTATCTTCGTTGGGTCAACGATGGTCTACACTGAATCAAACACAGGAAGTCTTTATTTTCAACATAGGAGACACGTGATGAGTGATTGTTTTGCATATGTGAAGAATAAAAGATTTGAAGAGGAGACTCTGGGTTTTGAGCTGTCAAATGATCTAAATATGGGGAAACAATGCTCTTGTTTATTCTCACTAAGAAATGTCTCTAAGGATTTTCTTTAGGGTGAAATAAAGGATTAGTTCACTTTAAAATGAAAATTACCCCACGGTTTACTATCCTCAAGCCGTCCTAGGCGTATATGACAATCTTCTTTCTGATGAACGCAGAGTAAATATCCTGAAGTGTCCAAGCTTTATAATGGCAGTGAACGGGAAACAATGAGTTTGAAGCTCCACCATAAACGTACTCCACATGGCTCTGGAGTGTTAAAGGGTTAGTTCACCCAAAAATGAAATTCTGTCATTAATTACTCAGCCTCATGCTGTTCCACACCCGTAAGACCTTCGTTAAAGGGTCATGGAAACCCCAGAACACATTTTTTGAGCTGTGAACAGATATGTATAGGCTACACATCATTGAAAACACTAAAGGTACTCATTAATTTTATTTAAAAGTTAAAATTAGTTATTTTTGCATTTTTCAGAGCGATTTCTGTCTTCGGGTTTGAAAAGCAAAGTCGGAGCAACATCACAAAATCTGACGTCATCGTGTACTACTGGCAAGATCTGGAGTGCTGATTGGCTCCAGTATGGGCTGGTCGAACATGCTGACATCAACAGTTTCTACATTTATTCATGACTTAAAGCTCATTTAATCCAATCACTGCACTGTAGTATGCATAAGATTATAATTGCGGTATTATGCATGAGGAAGTATCACTTCTCTCGCCTCGGTCTGTTGTCATTGAGAGACATATCGTTGGTGTTCGTTTCCTCAGTGCTACAACACAATGTGTTTTCCTGCGACGCGACCAGAGCAGAGGTTTGTGTGCATGTGGATTGTTTTGCTGTAATCTACCAGCACAAATGGAAAATATGTTTGCATGAGATTCGCATTATAGCGGAGAATTCAAATGTCACAAAAGTGCGGACTCATTCACCTCTGTGTTCGGACACGCAAGCCGTATGTATGTTTCCCTCAGTACAGCAGCACATGAGTGTTGATTTGTTTTTTGCCCACAATGCGGTCAGAACTGGAGTTTGAATACAAACACATGAAAAATACAATTGTTATGCTATACACGCGAAGTTCGCATATGATCGGTTTCAGCGCGGAGCTCCGCGATGAGTTTAACAACACTAGCCATGTGGCACATAGCTCAGTCAGAATAAAGTATCCGTGTTTAAAGTTTTTATTTCACACATTCTCCTGCACCAAACATTAACCAGCACGGTGTAGTTATGCACACATATTTCATCAAGTCTTCTTCAAATGAATTATATGTGCAAACTGGACACTGATACAGTGGTGTAGCCTATCTGAACGCGACGACGCGATTATTCTAATAGACGAAAGACTGATTTTGAGACTGCAGTGCTCGTAAACGTAATCAAAGTAGCCTATTATTAGCCCTATTAAATATTCTTTCGCATTTCTCCCTTGTGCTTGGGAGTTTGTTGTCATTTTCTCCGTGCTCATATATTAATATTCATTATTCTGTATAATGAGTGTGTTGTATGTCTGTGCTTCATTGGTTGTTCTCTCCCCTCTTCTCCACCTCTACACTTCCACTTTTCCAGAGCTTTACACGCCCATTTTTACAGACTTTTTTGAGCTTTGAGGTGTGTGAACGACCAAGGTAAAACGGGGGTTTCATGACCCTTTAATCTTTGTGTAACCCCTGACCTAGGTCCTACTCGCCCCGTTATGCGCGGGCCTCTGGCGTGGGAGTCGTACTAGCTAGAGCATCTCTTGAGATCAGAGGAGTGAGGTTTACTCGCACAGCAACTACTAGCTGGCCTCCGTTACATTTGGAACGACGAGAATTTTTTTGGTGGGGCAAAAAAACAAAACAATGACTTATATAGTGATGGCCGATTTCAAAACACTGCTTCATGAAGCTTTGGAGCATTATGAATCAGCGTGTCGAATCAGCGGTTCGAAGCGCCAAAGTCACGTGATTTCAGCCGTTGGCAGTTTGACACGCTAATTCGCTGATTCATACGCTGATTCATAACGCTCTGAAGCTTCCTGAAGCAGTGTTTTGAAATCGGCCATCACTAAATAAGTAGTTATTTTGTTTTTTTTGCTGCACCAAAAATATTCTCGTCGCTTTATAATATTAATATTGAACCATTGTACTCACATGAACTGACTTAAATATGTTTTTACGCTGCGTTCACGCCACCTTCGTATTTACCGGAATCTTGAGATGACAACACGTGATGTTATATTCAGAGCTGTTCACATCCTTTTGGTCCTTGGACTGGGAATTATGCGTTTCCATGGCACCCACTGTCAATACCTAAATGAATCTACAGCGGTCAGGTGGTACAGCGGCCACGTGGTACATGTGGGAGCTTTCAGAAAACTCCCAGCTTACAAGCTGTAATTACGAGGACGTGAGCGCTTTTTACAAGCTAGAATCTCGTAACTACAGGAATTACGAGGCCGCGTGAAAGCACCTTTAGTACATTCATGGATCTTGAGAGAGGAAATGTCATTGACTTTTTTTGTAAGTTGAATACGGAAGACGGTCTGGCGGAAGCTATACTGTATAACTTGTTAAATATGGATTTTATTTTTACACAAATGCATCACCTCCCTTGAGAAGGCCTTTATTAACCCTCCGCAGCCGTGTGGAGTACACGTTTATGATGGATGGATGCACTTTCTTGAGCTCCATACTCATTGTTTCCCACTGCCATTATAAAGTAAGGTGACCAGATTTCTGAAATGGAAACCGGGGACATTTCCTATTTGAGTGGTCAAAATACCACCAAAATCTCATTTGTTGTTTTCCAATAATTAAAAAACGGGGACAGTGCATTTTTTATTGTTGTGGGTTCCACATTTTACATTAATAAATATCATGATTTAATTTTATTATTAGATTTTTGGTCTGGTTTTAATACAGTTCACCAAAATAACTAGCCAGTAGGCCTAACTACAAAAAACTATTAAACTATTACACTATTTTGAAAAATCACATTACAAAATATGAGATAAATAACACAAATAATATTTGCAACATTTATTATTGAATTTAATATTTTAATTTTTTTTTTAATGAGCTGTTTATACTGTACGAAATTACAACTTTTGTCCAATGACAATTTAATTTTCTGTTAACAACTTTACTGACATGAAAGGAGCTTTATTCTTGAGTAAAATTCATAAAATGTAGGCTACATTATTTTCCCACTGTAATTTATAAAAATATGTTTGGTGTACCACCTCTAGGGGGGTCCGGGGGAATGCCCCCCGGGGAGAAAATTTTGTACATTTTAAGGTTAAATGCATCAATCTGGTGCACTTTGGAAGCTCAAAATTAAGAGCTTCAACCCATGTACAGTGTGCACATTGAACAAAGAAACAGCATTGACTTGTACCTGGACATTAAAGAGGGTTCAAACATCTTTTAGTTGTGATATAAAGTCTACATCGTTTTAGGTGTTTTAGGATGCCAAACAATTATTACAATAAAATAATAATATAATAATGTTTTAGGCCTATATAATTATTCATATGACAATAATATCCATAGGCTATTCTAACAAACGCAATAAATTATAATTATAAATTATTATTTTTTTTAGTTAGGGTACTTTACACAACGTATAGGGGAATTAAAATACTAGTTTGTAGCCAATTTCTAAGATAAATCCTTGAGCTTTAATTTTGATCACCAAATCGCCAGCTGATCGTGTGAGCAAAGTGCGGTCTTCTCTTTAAAACACGCTGCACAGACAGACTGTATATTTACTTAATCACTGTATTTTGCTGTTTTATAAGGCACAAAGTCATGTCATATCATAGTGACTTGGCAAAATACAACGTAGAGACCATTTATGTTTTACATTTTCGGTTTATTATGAAACGGTGGCGGCGCACAGGGTCATTAATGGGAAACACTGAATGAATGTTTAGCTGACACATGTGCTAAAGTTGTCATATCAGTTGATATTGAAAACCCTTCAACCGGACCGAACGAGATCTCGAGGCCTGCCGCTGCGCTGAGTAAGTGACAGGAGGCGTGGCTCTGTACAACTGCGGTGTGCGTGAACTCGCTGCCGGTGGATACTGTAGAAAAGCGGTATTGAACTGTTTAACATATTTTAATAGAGAGATATGTTTAGAAAAAAAATATATTTTGACTGCACTATTAAGAAACCTCTATGCTGTATGCTGGCCAGACTTTTTTGCAATGTATTTGCGGATTATTTTGAACGAGATATAAAACGGGGACATTTCCGGGGACAGCTCCAGTCGGGGACGGAGCACCAAAAACCGGGACTGTCCCCGGAAAACGTGGACGTCTGGTCACCCTATTATAAAGCGCAGATGCGTCAGGATATTTATTAATATAACTCCGATTGTGTTCATCTGAAAGAAAAAAGTCATAAACACATAGGATGGCTTGAGGGTGAGTAACGCTTGGGGTAATTTTTATTTTAAAGTGAACTAATCCTTTAAGGTTAGTTCTAGGACCATGAGGATTTTAAAAGAATGAAATTGTATTAACTTAGTCAGGGTAGCGCCATATTTAATGTTTGACGGGAGTGAAAACTACATGAAGGATAGAAATACAGTGTTCAGTGGATCTTTACTGTACATGCGAATTCCTCAGCTAACGAAACATTTCCAAAACTACTACAGTAGACAAAAACACCAAAACAGTTGTTAGTGTTTTCACTGTTGAAAGTTGTGAGATTTGAAAATGTCGTGATCTAGCACAGTTCGCGTAACACCACAGCTGAGTACAATCAAAGACTGCAGAATAATACAAGACGCTTCAGTCCTCGTATTGTTTTGAATGGGAGAAAGTGTAACGCGCAATATGGCGGAATAAGTTCCGCCTTCTAAATAAGAGCCAATCGCCGACTGGTAAAGTCATCGCGTCAATTCAGCGGCCGTTAGAATCACTGGTTTCTATAGAAACAGTCAAACGCGCGCCTCGGAAGACACGAGCATTTAGGTCTGCGCATGCGCATTAGCTTGATCCAGCCTGAAAAATAGTTTTTTTTGTCATGATTCGAGCGTTTATAAACTAAATTTATGAGCCGGTTGTTGTTAGATTTCATTGGTGATTTCAAATATGAAATTTAATCGTAAGGTTGGCGAACAGTTTTGGAGAATTTGATGTTTCCCCATTCAAAGAGATTGCATGATGCCCAGGATGCCCGAAAGGCGTTTCAAAGATGGCCGCCGAGTGAAATGACTTGTCTTAAAGGGACTTTGGTACAATCCATTATGGCGTCTGCCCTGACTTATCTCTTGCAATATTGTGAAATAATACATTTTAGGTAACTTAAATTCAATAACAAATTCTGCCTAGGTGTGTAGATACTTGTATTTTAAATAATATAAGGATTTTTATTTATTTATTTTTTCCCATAATGATAGTCATGAATAGTGTCAAATTGAGGTCTGCAAAAAAATACAATTTCTACATTTTATCATAGAATTTGAGGTTAAATATGACAGGTTTTGCAAGATTCATTGTTGGATGTGCTTTTCTTTACCTGTACAGTGAGTGAAGATATTGCTTCTAATATGCCTGTGTCTGGATTACAGCCCTTGAGAAAATACATGCTTGTTTTATTGTAAATTCTTAGTCCAGATTATACAATTTGGACTGAAAATATGCAAATGACTTTTTATGTGTGGTGACTTCATTGAGACTATAGGCTTCAGGTTACAGTGAACGAAAAAACAAGGGTTTTCCAGTTAAACTTCCATACAGTTCTGGGATTTTCCTTCCCTTTCATTCTCAATCCGTTGCACATACTATTTTATTTCAGCAGAGGTCGCTGCCTTCTACCTAATTTACCCTATATTTGATCGCATTAGATCGTAGAAAATGAACAATCTCTACGAGTTTGGTGTTGTATTAAGCAATCATCTCTATGAAAGGATAGACATTCAGAAATATTCTCTCATTCTCAAACACTTCAGCGTTCATAATTAAGTTGGTTATTTCAAAAAAGCACTAAAGTTCAAAGTCAAAGCTTGATATGTGCTTTTATATCACTTCCTGGAAGATGTCTTTAAAGGACTGTTAACGATATCATAGATTACTAATCATAATGGACTAATCAAGATGGAAAGTAATGAGAAAATCTATGATTACCAATCAAAATTATAAATTGAAATTAAACCTGTTATGACGTCCTTTCTTTAATATGCATTTAATATTAAGACATTTAAGATGGAGCCAATTGGTTGGGGACGATTTTAAAATATAAAAAAAGTTTGGTTTTTTCAAATATAAATGATTGTTCAGGCTGGCTGGCAGGTCCAGAACGCTCCAGCAGAAGTGTGGTCATGTGACACATGTTATTATTCTCCACGCGGGCCTGGATGGACCAATCACAGTCATGTGTGGTTAACCGGTACTTTAGAGGTAGAGTTTTTTAGAGGTACAATTTCCAACTGTCGGTCAGGCACAAATTCGTATAATAATAAATTATATATAAATTAATATATTAGTTTTAGTGTTCGAATCTCCAATAAGGAAGAAAAAAAGAGATTTGAATTCGGTTTTTGAACCGTCAGGTCCCCCCAAGAGAAAGTCTCATAAAAAAAAAAGAAAAGAAAAGAAAAATAACATCAACAACAACAACTTTTTACTGAGAATTCACTAAAAAAATCATATTATACCTGCTTCATTTAATGGTCAGTGGCTGATAACTTCGAAATAGGTGCGTCAAACGCGTTGATGATCGACGTGCGCGTTCTCGTGTTTTGAAAGAAGACGTGCTCGCGCTACAGTGAACGACTCTACCTCACACACGGGAGCGTCACTAACGACAAACTTCTCGATGTTCGAGACGTGAGCTCCACCAAAATCAACCATAAAAAATGAGAAGCTGATAGTATTTTCCCAATGTTTCTATTTGTTTGGTGAGGATTATTGATCAGTTCAGAGTTTTCAACATCTGCGGTTTTCCAGCGCCTTCGTTTCATTTGAGGTAAGTTTAATAACGTCCTCTCGACTAAATAAAGAGAGCAGATATGAAAGAAACGGTGCTCTCTTTTACTTTTACGCACACTAATATATGTTTTAAACGCTTTAATATCACCTTCATTGCACTTTTCTTGACTTCAGTCTTGTTTTCTGCGCTCGTGACCGCTCGTGAACGTGTCGCATGATACTGAAGTGTGACTGACTTCTCATACTATAAACTAAGTTTGTTATAGTGACTACATTGTGAACTACTGTCCTGTGACTACACTTTATTTTAATCCTGAGATTATAATCCTGAAACTTTCACCCTTAAACAATCACACTTTATCATATACTTTTCTGCGGCACGATTTGGTCCTGGTGAACAGAAGTTTTCCTGTCTTGAAGAGGAAGCTTCAGCTCAGAGTGATCTGACACACGGATGTTTGAGGTTGCCAAGTCATTGTGTGAGCTTTGAGTTGCGAGCTTCATTTGCAAACAGAGAGGAAGGTGTGTTCCAGATCCTCACGTTCAACACTTTGCTCCCTTGCGTAAAAGGAGGAGTCCCAACTATTGCAGTAAATGGCACTCATAAATGTGTTCATTTTCTCTTTATAGATGTCAATGTATCCCTGAACGTCACAGTTTACAAGTCACTGACTCATTTTCAAGGTACGAACAGTAATTAAACTTAACTGACGCAGTTTTATCCTCAAAGTGCACTAAAAGTGCTATCCATGCATGTAATTACATGAATGCACTTTTTCATTTAAAAGACAATTGTTTTAATTGATGAATTATAGTAATTGAGATATTTTTCCAAGAGCATAAAGTAAAAGATGTCATGAAATCATAATGAAGAATACAAGCCTCATGAAACGAATGAAATTTATTATAAAACAATATTTTAACATTACTGCCTGATGGCTTATTAATATTTGAGTGTGGCGCATCCAACATGCAGACCAAAAAAATAAATAAAATTGGAAATTACATTATAGAGAAGACCCCTGCAGCCTCTCACGACACAATAACTTTTAAAATATCAGATAATTTATGACAAGGCAAGTTTAGTTCAAGTTGTAAAATGGCTCGACTCCTCAAAAACATAATGGCTTTTACGAATTAATAATTTATGATATTTGTAACAATACTTTTATCTTTTTGAAAATAGTGCACAGCAAAATCCCCGGTGTTAAATCAACTCAGATTACATATGGTCCCTCTCTACATAGTGTTAAAGTAACACTGAAACAGAGTGAAAGTTAATTAAGTGATTCGACGCAGATATGATTGAGCATTAGTGATGAACACCTGCTGTTAACAAGCAGAATCACTGAAAATAAACACAATAACTACAAAGGACTTCCAGCCACAGCCTTATCTTCAGTTGATGAAATCAACTGAAGATAAAAGACATTAAATCTCTCAAGATCTGATTAAACAACTCCACAAACAGCACATTATCATCATATTAACTTTAACTCTGCTTCAGTGTTATTTTAACTCTATGTAAAGAGGGACCATATGTTCTCTGAGCAGAGTTGATTTAACTCTGGGGATTTTGCGGTGTGAGAGAAGATGTGTTGTGTACACATACATGTGATTTTTCATGGCCAATTCTGTTTTTTTATTTTTTTTAAACAAGCAAATTCAGACCCGGTCGCACCAACATTATTTAACTGGAGCGAATGAGACGACTGAATGACAGGAGGCGGGTTCGTGTCAATTCGGAGAGGAGAGCAAGAAAGCGCAGCTACTATCCATGTATCGTACTGCAGAAAGGAGTATTAGAGTCGTTTCAGATATTTTAGTATTGATATATAACAAAATACCAATATTTTTGACAACACTATTCCAAACCTGTAAGACTTTCGTTCATCTTCAGATCAAAAATGAAGATCTTTTTAATGAAACTTGAGAGATTTCTGTCCCTCCATAGACAGGTACACTGTAAACCTGAATAAGTTGGGCTAACTCAAAAAAAACTGAGGTGAACAGTTACATCAAATTTTTTGAGTTATGATGTTCCCAATTTTAAGTAAGCAGAACTATCAAGTTTTGAGTTTGTAGTACTCATGCATGTTAATTTCTCCTAACTTGAAGTACCGATTTTTAGCTAACTTGTACATTTTTATAGCAATTAACATAAAAGATTGTTAATTAACTTTTATTTTGAGTACTTGCAAATCAAATGAGTTGTTTACTTCACTGTAAACCCTAATAAGAAAATTCTGAAAATGCCAACTTGCTATTTTGCTAACATGTTAACAATAGCATGGTATAGCACTTACTATAGCACTTACTGAATACAGCAACTTAAAACATGTAACTTACCTGCTCTCAAACCAAGCTCATGCGCTGCTTGTCACCATGATGGCAATTCTCCAAAAACCCACATTAACAGAAACTCTTCTAAATTAGCATAATAAAACATTCATCACTACTAAATCTCCCTTACTATTAATCTTGCACATTATATAACACTTAATTTTAGCATTTACTCTCTCTTTCGAGTGCCATGGGCAAAGCATGCTGGGAAACAGAAGTCCCAGTCCAGTTTCAGTTAAACTTAAGTTAGTCTAAATTAAAAGAAATGAGTTCATACAACTCAAAACAAAGAAACAGTTCAGTTTACTTGATCAGTTCTGTGAACTCAAAAGAAAATAAAGTTCTAAATACTCATAGCAGTTAATTTACCTGAACTAATTTGTTCAATTTAAGTTTGTCCTTCTCAAATCAATTAAGTGTTTTGAGCATTAGGGTTTACAGTGTATGCAACAACCACTTTTCAGAAAGTTCATAAAGAGTTCATAAAACTAATCCAAATTTAGTCCAAATTTTCTGAAAAGTCTCGATTGCTTTATATGATGAACAGATTTCATTTAGGCATTTATTCATTTCCCATATTAACATTGATCAGCGAACATAAACAGAAGCTCAACAGAACCTGAATGACACGCGAGAACGTGTGTGCATAAGACGAGAATGAACCACACTGGTTCTCACATGTCATGATGTGTAAGTTGATGAATGTTTATAAAAGCCTAAATTCAATCTTCTCATATAAAGTGATCGAGTCTCTTCAGAAAATTTGGACTAAACCATTTAATTCATATGGATTACAATCTCTTTATGAACTTTTTGAAGTGTCAGAGTGGTAGTTGTGTAGCTGTCAATGGAGGGACAGAAAGCTCTTAAATTTCATGAAAAATCTTAATTTGCGTTCTGAAGATGAACGAAGGTCTTACGGGTGTGAAACAACATGAGGGTGAGTACTAAATGACATTATTTTCATTTTTTGGGTGAACTAAGCCTTTAAGCTTTCAATTTAAAGGCAAACAAAAATGATGCATTAACACAATTCCCGCTCAGGTTCGATGCACCAGTTTGTATAGACTTGCACCAATAATTTTACCTTTAAAACTGTTCAGAATATTCATCTCCTTTCCATACTTCAAATTCTTTCCCTGTGGCAGTCAAACCTAATGGTTCATTTATAATTCCACTCTGACCACAATTCCCTCAAACCATATGACCCGTCACCAGTAACTCCAGGCATTACAAGTATCCTCCTGCTGCTGAGCGATGTGTCTCAGTGTGTGTGTTGTCTAGCCACAGTGCAGCTATTGTTGCTCTGTTACTAGGGAGCGTTTGGGTGTACTGACACTAAAGGCTGAGGGGTTACAGGGGGGCTGGGGTATTTTTGACAGCCCAGCGGCAACAATGTCCAGTCAGCTGGTCAGTGGGGACTGTGAGAGCATTTGTTGTTTTGAACTTTGCACATGCTGCCATGTTTGCTGACACCAAGTAATGTGAATTGTTTGTTTGATTTGGGGGATTTTTTTCTTTTTCAACATGGATGTACGTTTTGGTTTCCTTTTTAAAAGTGGAAGAAATGCATAAGGTATTTAAACTCATAGCCTGTGTTTCAGAATTAACTTTGTATTGCATGTGTAGTTATGGTTTTATTGTGGTTTGGACTAATCTATTTTAATATTTTAATTGCAATAAACGTTTTGCTTTGTTTCTTTTGATGTGAGACAAAATCTCTGCTTTCAAATTATTTCAGTTTTATAAAAAAAAAAATTCAAACAGCAAATACCATTCGAGCAGCAGCTCGGGAGAGCACATGAACCAATCTTCTCTTCCACTTTACTAGTTATGTCACAAAATAAACATGAATTAACATCAGAAGGAATGTTGGAATAGTACTACTTAATGACATGTATCATGTTTCATGTAATCGCATGTATCTGTCAATAAAAAAGCTTGTAAACAGAGTCACATCACATAACATTTAGCTCAGGATTCAGTGACCAAAACTAGACTGTCAACTAGAAAAAATAACTCAAGAGGTGCATTTTGCTAAATAATAATTCCACAGTTACTCTCCACATTAATGTAGAAGCAACTTAAAGACTGTATATTATAAATATTTGTTTAATGGCATCTTTTTATGAATGAATGACAGTATCACTGACACTAACACTGCTACTGATGTCTATGAAATCTATTTTTTAAACATTAATTATAGACATTCAACATTACAGTAAAACTGAAAACTGTCAATTTCAACATTTATCAACTTTTAAAGTAAACTTAAAACAATCTTCACATAAACCCATTATAATAAATGCCATGTTTACCTGTCTAACAGGTAATAAATAATACAGAAATTGAATAAAGTTATCAAAGACTTTACAGTCTTCACTGCATAAATTATAGAATATAGATTGATCTTTATTAAAGCTACAATTTTCTCTGTTCCCTTTGTTCTTTGATGAACATTAATGACAGTATCACAGCAACTGGTTTGTTAGGCTGCTGTCACTTTGAGCAGAGCTGCCGCTGCCAAACGTGACACGAATCTGACGCGCATCTCATTTTCTCACAAGTCTTTAATAACATCTTAAATGAACTTACTAATTTAAGACTGCTCCTATGAGGATACTCAACAAAACAAGCATTTTGTCATAATTCTGTGTGTTATTGTTTGTTCAAGCGTGAAATAGAACTCGATACCGGCACACGTCTTTCTGTGCAAACGAGTTGTGTGTGTCACATGACACGACTCGTTTGTCTTGTCGTGCTTGAATGGTTTAAAAGCATTTGCGTGAATAAGACCGTGATCATATAATGTAACGCGGGCCAAACCATGATGGAAAAAACAGATGCTGCGTTAATTGCGTTAAACATTTTTAACGCGTTAAACTGAAAAAATTAATGGCATGCGTTAACATGCTAATTTTGAAAGTGCTAATTTTTACTTAACCTGTTAGTGATGTCTTCGTTATTTAATGTACAGTTGTCAACATTTGAAGTGGAACAAAACCTTTTATCAAAGTTGTCCTAAAGCCTTCTTCTTAGGACAACTTTTATGAACTCTTTTGATCCGCTTCAAACGTTGACTACTGTATGTTCGAATAAGTCATGAAAACAAGTTATTACAGTTTAATGTCATTTTAATGTTTATATTTCACCAACAAACTGCAGTAAAAACAATTCTGTTATTAAAAAGTTGATCTAAAACTGCATTATGTGCAATTTAAATGTTTGTACAACTATTTGAGTGTTGATTATTAAATAAGTTTGATTAATTAATTGATTATCAATATATTATTTATTTTTGGATTTCAGCTGAGTACATCCTGAATTCGGTTTCGGCCCAGAATTTTCCTCTCGGTTCATCCCTAATTATTATTTACAACAACCTTTGTCTGCCAAACTGAAATCTGTGAAGTCATTGTGGTCTAACCAACATGCATGAAGACAATTTGCTGTTGTGACAATTAAATCATAAAACCCTCATAACCTCGTAGACCCGTGTGATTTTGTTTCAAGGTCAGGAATTCTCTTGAGAATGTATTTGAGGTTAAGCAAAATGTTATTTTTACTTGGGTTATTACGCCACTTGACTGCAGAGAGAGATTCTGTCACCATACTCAAACTAATCAGAATTGCTCTTCCAGGTTTTGCCAAAGTAACAGGATCCTACTGTCTCTTTCTTTGGTCTTTGTTGCTTTTTGAGGCAGAACGTTAATTGCTTTTTCCTTCAGTGCCAGGAGAATCTTGGTCAGTCACCATGACAGTGTCTGTGTGTAATCGCACAGGTTACCACTGTAGGCAGTGAATAGAGCACCACAGGGGAGTCCGCCCAGTACTTGACTTCCTTGTTATTTGACATCTCAGTTGGCTTTCTTTTGTCACGTCATGGTTCTTGACTTTTGTGACTTTTGCAGTGTTATTGTAAACCAAAGACTTCAGTGAAACAAGTCGTCGTCTTTACAACTGTCCACCCATATAGAGAGGAAATGGTATACACAACCCATTTTACTTTCATAATTGAAACATTCAACAAGGACAAATAATGGTTAGATTATATCCATGGTGACTGATTTGTGGACATTAATATGGACGTGAGCGGTGGCTCAGCTCGTGTACGCAAGTTTTTGAGTTGGCATGAATTTGCGTGCAGCATATTAAATCTGCTGGAGAATTGTAATGAGAGCATTTTGATCATTTAGATTATTTTCTTTACCGAGTCCGACAACAGAAGCTCATTAATCGATCATTAAACGGCTAGAATGTCAAATTAAAATTAAATTAGAATAGATGGGTGTCTGTGACCCATTAAAAATACCACAAATGTTTGTTTTTCCCAGGAGGTTTAGCTTTACATGTGCAAATAGCAGCATAAACAAGAGAACATGAGGATTCACACACAGTTACATGACACACCTGCAGCGCTTCTGTGAACCGAGAAAAGCTGAATAAAATTAACCAAAGGAATAAAATAAATAGGACTACACAAAATATATTTCACTTAAATAATTAACTGATTTAAAAAAAAAAAAAAAAAAAGTTTTTGTGACACACTAACAATACTTTAGTGTGTGACAAAAACAATTTTTTTCTTTTGTTAATTTGTATCTTTATTTTATTAAACTGGTCGCGCAGGCGCCTCATGCATTGATGCGCAACATATCAGTTCCAGCATTGCTAACTTGACATTTCAGCCAACTAAAATGCAGTCAGCCAAACATAAAAGTTACACTGCTCAATTTAAATGGTCTGCTGTAAATCAGCATGCCCAGCGCCTAACCAAACACATTTTTGCACATTTGAAGGATGCTGTTTAGGTGGAAATTGGAGCAGTGAAGTATAAAGCCGATAATATATACATAATGTAGGCTAGTTTAGCAACCAAATGTTACATGGCAAATATGGAAACACATTTGGATTCTTGCCCATTGCCGTTTTAGTTTCACTTTAAATAAATTTAGTCTTGACATTTGTATGTTGTAGCTAATTTGCGCTTTATTTTATAGTTAAATATATAATTTATAGCTACTTATTTTTCATTCTTGTTCTGTTCTGAATTTAAAGGATTTGTTGTGGAGTGAGGGGGGAAAAAGCCTAGGCTATAGTGTTTATAATGTTTGTAAATATTTACCGGCATTTAATATACATATAAATTAATGTACTTGTTTGCAATTACGAGATTAACGGGTGTTTTTGGAGTAAGATCAATTTCTCTTTCATGACATTACTTCCTCCTCTTGGCCAGGTTATGTTTCTCCGTGTCGTAAACTTCTCTAAACCATGAATTTTTAGGGGCGTGATATTTAAATGACTATTGTTTTGAGGCTCCACCCTTATAAACATTGGATTTTTCGTATGATAGGATTGGCAGCATACGAATATTTCATAAATCACACATGAACCCTGTCGTAAGATGATCTGTCGCACTCGGATCTACGTTAGATTGATAATTAAGGCCCAGTGACTTTGACTCTGGGATTTGGACAATTTTTTGGTTAACTATACCTATAAGACTGAGTACAGTTGAATGCAATGCAAAGTCTTGAGATCTTGTTTTTGAAATGATCAAGCAATTTATAGTTTTCATGAAAGATTACAAAAACGTAACATTTATTTTTGGAAGAATATCCCTTGATTAATCTTGCACAATAAGACCAGGAAAGTAAGCGGTGTCAATTTGTTTTAATGTTTACAGTAACTACTTTATAATGTCAATTCTGGTCATACAGGTTTTTGATTTCAATACTTTTTTGCATGTGACTTTTAGTCAAAACTAAAATCTTATACAAGCATATCTTACTGAAGTAAAATTATTGAGGGTTATCATGGTAATATGCCTTGGCGTTGGCAGGGAGTTAACCAAGTCCTTTTTTATTATTCTGAGTGATTAATCTTATCAGTTGACTCAACACACACTGTGCCCAAACCGTGTGAGGCATAACCATGGTAGTGATACTGGATCAGACAGCCTTTATTTGGCTTTGAGTGAGATAGGGAGTGTGTGTGTGAGAGAGAGAGGGATACAGTGTCATCCTAGTAGGAGTATTGCACACAGCCTTTGAATAAATGATGGAAGTCCTACTTCTTCAGCCAAATGACTCCAGCTGAGAGCTTATCAGCCACCCTGACTGACGCTGGAAGAACTTTTCCATGCTGCTAATTCACTTCCAAGGGTATTGATTCGAGAAGACCAGTCTACTTTTTGAAAAAGTACATCCTTTTTCTTTTAGGACTAAGGTGGTTTGATTCTATTTGAAGACTGAGCAGATTCAATTTATGGTGTGATGACTTGTAATTTAAGCGTCTCTCTTTCTCTTGCAGTAGGTGTGGAGCATGTGGGCCAGCTGCTGCGGCTGGCTCTGTCTGGATGATTCCACTGTGGAGGAAACCAGAAGTAGCACACAACATCAGGCCTTCACTAACTCTGGCTTCAGCAGTTACCCATCTCCCCCTGCTCCAGAACACACGTGCAAGGCCTGCGGAGGTCGCTTTGACAGCCTCGCCAGGAAGGTAATCGACATGACATGATGTACAGTTCCATCTTGCGATGTTTAGCTTTAACAGTGGTATACAATTATTTGGTAAAGCACTGGCAAATGGCAGTTTGCTTGAAGTTTGTACTTCTTGTACAGGTCTCTCACTGTCATGGAAAAATTGGAAATAAAGGGGAAAATTAGTGAGAATTTCTTTAATGAACATTACATTTCTATTTGTGTTCTGTTCTAAAATATTTCATAGGCTAAGTATTGCTTTTTTATAATAAAACTTTTTCACATGATTTCTAATTTGTGCTCATTTTTGTCAATGAATTGGACAAACTTGTCAACAAATCAGTATATATTATCATTCTGAAATTTAAATGACAATTAACAGCAATTTTGGTTAATTAACATGGAAATTTTTGTGGTTAAAAAGTCTTTGAAGGGATAGCTCACCCAAAAAGGAAAGTTGTCTTCCTTTGCTTCATTTTTTACACTCTTCTGTGTAACATAAAAGATGTTTAAAAATATTATTTTAGTGTTGTGTTTGTCCATACAATGAAAGTCAATTGGGTCAAATGTTGCTTGTACCTCTCAAAAAGTTACAAACAACATGCTTTCTTCTCATACATCTTCTTTTGGGTTACACAAGTTTATATTGACAAGAAAGTGAGTTAAATGATGACAGCATTTTAATTTAGGGTGAACGATCACGTTAATCCTATAATATGACAGTTTATTTGAAATAAAAGTTGAAGTCCAACCCAATTGCAACATGTACTGATGTCTTAAACCTATGCTTAATGATTATTGTGCTAGATTATCACATGTGTCAGAGTGTCTAGTCAAGTTTATTCCAGTTCCCTTCCAACTGGCCGTGTCGCTGACGACCATGAGGCCTTGCTCCTTCTAGTAGTTCAACTGGAGATTCCCCTGTGTTTAATGTTATTAAAAACCACAGCAAGTTTTAACCTACTGAGAACCTTAAGCAGGTCAATTAGGCTTGCAGAAATTTTAGGCAGTGCTGTCAAATATGGGACAAAATATACATTAAATAGTAAGTGCACTTATTGGTGCCTTTTGGAGTACTGTTGATGTTTTGCATTTAACATCATCCTCCTGTCACTGACAGATAAGGGAAAGGCTCAAGTTTATAGCCACCATACATCCTAGCACATCCATTCATCCAAGTTGAGTTAGTGACTGGAGTTATTAGCCACGTTTCCACTGTCGGATCAAAAGCGAGAGTGCTAGGGCCAGTTGCTTCCGGGGCTTGATCAGGCCTCATCGGGGCTTCTTTGGGGCCAGTGGTCAGGGTTTTTGTCCTGCCAAATACCTTGGTCCAAAGCAGGTCAACTGGGGCTTGAGGAGTGGTCCTGAACAAAGGCGGAGTTTACCTGAGTCAGGAGACGTCAACACCGCTGCTCAATTCCCATGTTATTATATCAGCCTACCAGCTAACTTCAACATTTAATTTTTTGAGCGGTACAGTCCCACATAGGGTTGCAAAATTCCGGGAATTTTCAAAGCTGGAAACTTTCCATGGGAATTAACAGGAATATATGGGAATTAACGGGAATATAAGGGAATTAATGGGAATATATGGGAATTAATGGGAATAAACAGGGAATTTACAAAGTTACAGGTTAGCCTATAACAGGGTACTTAAATGTAGTTGAAAAGAACATCTTGCAGCATAATTTTGGTTAAAACAACCAGATTTAATGCAATTTTAGTTAAATTTTTCCCCTGCACATTCCTCAATCACATTCACATAGCACACGACTTACTGCAGGGCTATTGAGGCCACACCCCCTGCATGCACTGTGCATTCTCCCAGTCCATAACATGCACATTTGATCAAAAATACAGAAAAAAACAGTAATATTGTGAAACATAACTACAATTTAAAATAATGTTTTTTCTATTTTGATATACATAAAAATATAATTTATTTTTGTGATGCAAAGCTGAATTTTCAGCATCATTTCTCCAGTCTTCAGTGTCACATGATCCTTCAGAAATCATTCTAATATGCTGATTTGATACTCCGTTATCAATGTTGGAAACAGTTGTGCTGCTTAACATTTTTTATAACCTGTGATACTTTTTTAGGATTCTTTGATGAATAAATTTTTTTAAAAAACAGCATTTATTTAAAATAGAAATCTTTTGTAACAATATACACTACTGTTCAAAATTTGGGGGTCAGTAATTTTTTTTCTATTTTGAAAGAAATTAATATTTTTATTCAGAAAGGATGTGTGAAATTGATAAAAAGTGATATTAAAGTGATATTGTTAGAAAAGATTTCTATTTTGAATAAATTCTGGACTTTTAAACTTTTTATTAATCAGTAAATCCTGAAAATAGTATTACAGGTTCCAAAAAATATTCAGCAGCACGACTGTTTCCAACAATGATAATAATTAGAATATTAGAATGATTTCTGAAGGATCATGTGACACTGAAATAAATAACACATAACAATTGCTTCAATAAAAATATATTTATTTTACATATTTACTAAATTAGAACTAATTGAATGCGAAAAATAAATAACTGTTATTTCATGTTATGACCAAACAAAATGTTTATAGTTGTTTTTATATGATACTTTTTATGTAAATATTATACATTTATATACATTTCCCAAAATTTCCAATTAATTCCCATAAATTCCTGTAAATTGCCATAAATTCCTGTTAAGTAAAATTCCCCAGGTTAAGTTCCCGTGGAAAGTTTCCGGAAATTTACCGGAAACTTTCCGGCCCTTTGCAACCCTAGTCCCACATTTGTGATTTTCGAATGTACAGTGACGCCACATAACTGCCAGATTCAAACTGTGCTTCCGCGTGTTGGCCGGCGCTGAGCCAGAGACGGACGTGCTTAGTGCTTGTCACTAGCAATGTTTATTTTAGGTTTCAGACATTTAAATACACAAGTACTAGTAAAACAATACATTTTATAGTTTGTAAAATACACACAGATGTCTAAGGATGCGGCAATAACAATCCATTCATATCTAAATTTGCTGGTGTGTTTTATTTATATCAGATACAAATTATGTAAGTAACTATAAAGTTTACTCTATACTTCTCCCAGTTCATTGGACACTTACTTAAATGTATTTCAAGAGAAACTTAAGAATATACATAAATATGTAAATATGACTGATAGAATTCTCTGAACTGCGCCACAAACTAACATAGCGGCGCCCATCTCACGTTATAGATCAAGATCATTATAAAGGGTTTTAAACGACAAAACACATTCACTTACACGTATTTGAGAATCGGAATATCCGATATTTGATGGCACGGATAGCGAGTTTGTGAATATTTTGAATAAAAAAAGAAATGAAATAAGAGATACATCTGTCATACAATGGTAAGGCTGGTTCATACAGAGCATGTTTTTGCTTTGAGATGCAAGCATTGGAATGGGGAATTTAGTTATTTAACTTGAGTGCCACATTTTTATAATGCTGTGTCATGCGCGGAACACTACAAAAGACAAAACACGAGTACAACAGTCAAACATGTCCGTCTAGCACGTGTTTACATAGAAAAATAATGGAAAAGTAGTGCAGTGGAATGGATTAACACGTTCTGTGTGAACGGCCCCTTATTGTGGCTGTGGTGTGCTGTTTCCAAGCATGGAAATATGTATGACGCATCACCATGGAAGAAATAAGGTTATGTGGGTCAAAACATTTATACAATTTTCAGCTCAAAACTCACTTTCAGACACCAGTGAGTGTTTGAAATAACTTCCGTTTGCAATCCGATGGGGATTCAGAAATATATTTATATGCGATGCTAAAGGCTACTTGTGCTAACCGTTTCAATAATAAATACACATTTATGGATAATACCAGAGACTGCTTGAAGAACGTAGACAAAGCATATATGATTGTATTCGTGTATTTATTTGGATTCATGTTTTATCTCTCTCTTCCCTGTGCTTTTGTTGATACTGGATTAATGAAGCCATCCACATTTGCGTCATAAATTACCTATACTCCGGTTAACTCGTAATAACTCATAACTCCTGTTTTCTTCTCATGAGCTCCATCTCTTTCTCTGGCTGAAAGGATATAGTGAGACGGGAGAGATTGCTAAAACCTTCTCAGATCGCATAATTTAATGGGAAATTAATAGAAATGTTCATTCTTTCTAAAGAAATGTGATGTAAATATGAGATTTTATCAGTATTTTTCTAAATGTGTGAGCCTTTATGCTTGGAAGCAGGTGCATCTGAATAGGCATGTTCTCTTTTTATGTGAAATGGTAAATACCAGTTTGATTCAGCGTGATTGATGTTCACTCGCCTCACAAGGAGAGCTGTCCGGAATGCACTTTGTAAACTGTGGCTCGAATGACTCGAATACAATGGAGCATATCGATGTCATGGCCATTGTACCAATTCCTTACAGTAGTGCTGCTGTTGTCACATCACGTTCCTGGAATTCCTGCACACGCACCTTACATAAGAGTATTAAGAGAGAGTAACATTGGGATCAGGATTCCTGATTTGGAATGCTGTTTTTTGAATTAGAAGTTTTTGATGTTGAAAAGCAAGCTGTTTTATACACTTAATAGCACATCCAGTATTGTTCTTCAAATAGAGCTCAATAGTGACCGCCCAGTATTTTTGTCAATAGATATTTTGAAAAATTTTTTCCAAGCCTTGAACCAAACAAACTAGCACCATGGTTTAATTCATTCGACAACAATTGATTTTAAGACAAAAAGTATTTGAGAATCAGTAAATGAATGAAGGACTCATCCCATGACACATCGAGAATGTTGTAGATGTATTTTCAACATCCCATCCCATTACCCAAACCATTGTTGGGTAACAGAGCAAAAGCTTGCCACTGTGGAAATTACAATGGTTCCTATTTCCACAGTAATGGAGACTTCTCTAATTGTAGGATTTCATTTTAGATTTGTGGGTAGTGTAGTGCTTCTCTAGTAATTTTGTGATTAAAAACCAGGGCTTAAAAGCGAAAAAAAAAATCAATCGTTCCACTCCGAGCAGAATCGGTATTTTATCGTTTCTGTTCCAGCGTTCCTTGGTATTATAAACGTTCCGAAACCGGTTTCTTTAGAAAAAATAACGGTTAATAACGTTATTTTTATTTTTTTATTCATTTTCTGCATGTAGCCTATTTAATATTAATAATAATAATAATAATAATAATAATACATACAGCATTTTATTTATTAAAAAACAGAGTGTATTTGCCGTCTTAGTCAATAGGCATACAATTAGGCTATCTTTTATAACAAGATTCTGTCCAAATGTAAACCTATTAAACGAAAGGAAAAAACAATGGTTTATAAATTAAAGTATTTTTTCAAGATAGGCTATTTTAATGTTTGCTGCATGGTTAAAAATACCGACGCTATTTCTGAGAGGAAAAAAGTTAAGTCGCATAGGCCTATACGTCGCATTTTATTACATTCAGAAATAATGATAATAAAGTTATCGGTAGCCTAAATAAAGTAAAATGTAAAAGTAACCTAGACATAGCTTTGTTTATAATGTTATACATATAATGTAAACATAAATTATGAACAAAACTGCCCTATATTATTTTACCTATCCACTTATGTACTCCACAACAAAACCTCTAAAGTTAACAGTTGGACTATTCAGACTATATAAACATCAAGCCAAAACGAATAAAAAAAAAATCTCTTTTCTTTTTTTAACGCCTCCAGCTTCTATTGCTATATTCAAGGCGAGAAACAGGTTTATTTATTTATTGGAAATAAAACTAAATAAGATGCACAACGAATTAATTTAAAGTGAATCTGTAGCCTACCTTTCTCATGCGGCACGAATCCAACCGTTTTCATTTTCGAGACGAATGGATGCTAAACTACTATTTATTTTATGAGTTTGTACTTCACTCGCATTATCGACATCCTTCACATATAACAGCACAGTGAGGCGGTGGTCACGGGTGCTAAACGGCACATTGTATTACAGAATTGAATTGAGCAGTGTAACGTTTGATTGTATTTTATTTTAATATTTAACAGGCTGCAATATCCAGTAAGCAATGCAAGAATTTGTGTGTGCGCGCGTGAGGCGCCGGCGCGACCACTGGATTTATTTTCCTTCTATAAGACAGTAAACTGTCTCAGTAATTTATGCTCATACAGGTAAAAGCATCATCATTCAATCATTCATACATTTACAAAAGACACTCAAATAACGAAAACAAGCAGAATGTCTGTTTCCTTTTCTAGGTCTTTGTGCGCCACAAATAACCACTTTCGTTTTGTTAATCCGTAGACCTGATTATTTAAGTGAAATATGTCGCGTAGCCTATAGGCCTAAATATTCCCTTTTATTTTATATGCGTTTTGTAGATAGGCCTAGTTTTCTCCGTTCACAGAAGCTGCAGATGCGTGATGTGACGTTGAAAATTGCACTATCCTGCAATTTTCGCTGGTTTCAAAACGCACAACAAGCTGCATTACTTGACATTCATTTTCACTTAAATGTAGGCCTAATACTTGACGGTTGGTGACATGTAGGCCTATCATCGGAAAAACTAATGCCAGGGCATTGCCATTGTGACTTACCTATGATGACTTGACAGCTGGGCTGAGAGCGTCAGCGCAGGCATCTCACTTTAGAGCGTGAGCGCGGGCATTTCACTCGTTGGATGCGTCAGCGTCACATTTGCACAGGCTGTACTATTTGAATTCGTGATTGGTTGACTACCAAATCAAAATATTAAACGGAACGATAAAATAACGTTATTAACCGGTTAATGGCCATTTCAAATTAGCGTTTCTGTTCAGAACGATTAAATTTGATTTCGTTTTCGTTTCTGGTTACGTTCCGGTCAAAATTTCGTTCGTTTCCGGTTTTCGTTTTCGTTCCTTGAACCGGTTCATAGCCCTGTTAAAAACAGTTTCTTATGAATTCATCTTAAGTTCCATTGAAGTATTGCTTCTATAGAAGCATGAACCAGCCTCAGATGTCCTAAAAACATGGCCTACATAAAGGCCATGACACACTGAGCCGACTTCAAAGAACTAGTGGCTTTCATCGCGTCACCTGTGTCTGGGCCAAAAAGTTGTGCTTGAACACACCACAAAGACAGTGGTAGGCAGTAGTCTGTATTCATCAATAAAACCATAAACATAGCAGTGCTTGCTTATCTTTTTTACACCAATTTCACTCACCACAGATGAATTCATAATGTATCTTCTTTGAATATGTCTGATAAATTGCAACAGAAAGAGCCCTTTCATGTATCCGCTTGACTTTGCTTGTTTTCTTCACTTCCATTTTTCTTGTCATACACTGGTTTGCTAAGCTGAGCAGCCAATCAGAGTGATATCTCTTACCGATGGGTTTTGCTGCTGATTCAACATGCTCAATCGGCTGAATACTCAATGCTCAAGCTGCTGACGGAGGTCCAACCAGTGCTAACGGTGTGGAGCAAACGGCAAAAACTATGCCAACTTGTTTCACGGCCTTAAAGTCTGCGTGAAACCAGAAGTTGAGACAGACTTCAGTATCCACCTTGTTTAGCAATGTTAAGCTATTTTCTTTCAATGTGAGTGACTTTCAGTTTATTAGTGGCTATATGTAAATATAGTAGAAAAACAAAGTGCAGTAAATGTTGAAACAGTTTGATTATGATAATGAATTAAAATATGATAACAAATACCAGTTTGCAATATCAAACAGGATAATTTACTTTTTGTACAGGTAAAACAGGGTCCCCACGAGTTCTTAAAAAGTCTTAAATATTGCTAATGGTAGAAGGAAGGGAAAAAAGTCTTATCATTTCAAGAGGTTTTTAATTAAAAAAAAAATAAAATATTTAAAATTAAACAGGAATCAAGATATGGCTTAATGTGCTTATTAAACTTCAAAAGGTAACATCTTAATGATATTAAAATAAATATGATAATTTTTTTTTTGACTCATTTCTTAAATGAAATAAATGCTGAAATGTGAGGTTTATATTTTATAAGACTGTTTTTGTCATAATCTGTATTATTTGAACTGTAAAGTTGATAAATTGTCATTTTACAGTCATTTCGTGGTTTAGGATGTGGTATTAATTAGGGGTGGGATTCGATTCGTATCGATTCTTGGGGTCACGAATCGATTCAAAAACGTTTGTGATATCTGGCAACCCTTCACCTGTCGCTTTAATGAAGGGCGCTTTCAGAAAGAGTGCAGAAGAGCAATAGCTACTGTTAGTGCCGGGACTTATTTAATAAAGTAATTTAAATGATAGACCCCTTGTAGGCGTGTTATTTTACTCTAGCCCGCTGCCGCTCAGCCTTTCATATTGGCCTCTTCAGCTTGAGCGGTGCGTGCGCATCTTTTGCATCGTTAAAATGTGATCAGTTTATGTGAGCGTCAAGTTGACAGATATTAAGAATCAAAGTAAGTGATTATCAGCTGGATCCGATCAGTGGACGAATGTTTGGGTTAGAAATATATATATACGCACTGTTGGATTCTCAATCTTAGTACTTTAGCTTCAGATACAGGGTATGTTCATTCGCTTTTATAGGCGGGTATTTAAACACGTTTTTGTGTGTAAAAAGTACCTGTACACGGCAAGATTCCAAGAAAGCTTGTAACTAAATATTATTTAAGGCTAATTTTCATTCATTAAGTTACTGATATAGTAACTGTTGTTGTCAAGTAAGCTTCATTCATAATGCTTCCTCTGTTGCAAGCCTGTGTGCTCCTCTAATCTGTCCAGCTGCTGAACTGCTCTCCTGGGTGACATTCGCCGCCTTTGACCCGACAACATCACGTCATTAATACATTTTTAGAAAATCGATTTTCAAAATTTGTGAATCATTTTAAATCGGCAGAAGATTGAGTCACGATTCCTATGTGAATCGATTTGTTTTTTTTGTTTTTTGTTTTCCACCCCTGGTATTAATATGGTATTATATGGTAATAATTTTATTTGTGTGTCTTAAAAAGCCTTAAATTTGGCCTTAAATGAGCAGTTTTTTAGATTTTGACTAGACAGACTTGTTTGCACAGATTCACTGTAAGACTAATAATGTGCACTAACAAAGTAAATGGGGGTCAGTTTTGAGGTTTTGCAGACTGAGCTATTTTATTATTATATTACAGTGATGAGGATTGTAGACAGGAAAGTAGGAGTGAGAGGAGGGGAATGAGATCGGGACATGAGCCAACAGCTCTTGCGTGTGCATTGATCCACAGCTCTGACTGAATGGCATTGTGACTTCCAGAACACTACGGTCCAGTTAAGTTAGTCACGTGTTTATATTTCCTGAAGAAACTTCCCAGACTGCTTTGGCATTATCCAGTACAGCTCAGTGTTTATCAGATGTAATGACACAAAACAGTACATACTGTATGTTTAGAGTGTAGCTTTTGACCCAGTTCTTAAACTCTTTAATGCCTTTGCCAACTGCGAAATTCAGTGTTCTTAATGGTGTTGCAATAAGATTTGACACTGTGTTCTAGTCTTAACCTGGCTTTAAAATGCACACTCCCATTTATCATTGCAGCACATGTGCATGGACTGCAAGAAAAACTACTGCAGCCGGTGCTCCACTCAGCAGGACCTCCAGCCATGGCTGTGCCACACTTGCCATCGTTTCCGCGGCATCTTGTTTCGAGCGAGCCGAGCTGATGAAACTCAAGGTGAAGGATCTGAGGGAGTACCTCCACCTGCACGGGGTCCCCACGCAGATGTGCCGCGAGAAGGAGGAGTTGGTCGAGCTGGTTCTTGGCCAACAGACACCTACATCTGACACGCACATTCCACCCCCAATAACCACACGCTTAGACCCGCAGGAAGCCCCTAACACTCCAGTCATTATAGCGAGCCCGTCGGGGAACAACGGCATAACGGAACTGGGACCTCCGATTCAAACAACAGAAGATGCACAGGTAAAAAAAAAAATTAAAAAAAAAATATAAAATATATATAAATATATAAAAATATATATATATATATATATATATACACACACTCCAGTCTTCAGTGTCACGTGATCCTTCAGAAATCATTCTAATATGATGATTTGATGCTCAGTTATTAATAATTGGTTCTTATTATTATCAATATTCAAGTTTTTGCTGCTTAATATTTTTGTGGAAACTGATAAATTTTTTTTCATGATTCTTTGATGAATAGAAAGATCAAAAGAACAGCATTTATTTGAAATAAAAAATCTTTTTGAACATTTTAAATGTCTTTACTGTCACTACTGATAAATTTAATGTGTCCTTGATGAATAAAATTTATATATATATTGAATGGTAGTGTATCACAGTTTCTACAAAAATATTTAGTCGCGGAATGATTTTCAACATAAATGATAAAAATAAATGTTTCTTGAGCATCAAATCATCATATTAGAATGATTTCTGAAGGATCATGTGACACTGATACGAAAGAGGATTAGGGCCAAGCAATAATAAAAAAATAAAACCATCTCGAGATTAAAGCTGTTAAATTTTGAGAAAAAAAGTTGAAATAAAATGTGTAGAATAAACTCGTTAAATTACGAGAAAAATCTCATTAAATTTCGAGGAAAAAGTCGAGATAAAATGTTGAGAATAAACTTCGTTAAATTTGCGAGAAAAATCTCATTAAATTTCGAGGAAAAAGTCGAGATAAAATGTTGAGAATAAACTCGTTAAATTTCGAGAAAAAAGTCGAGATAAAATGTTGAGAATAAACTCGTTAAATTACGAGAAAAATCTCATTAAATTTCGAGGAAAAAGTCAAGATAAAATGTTGAGAATAAACTCATTAAATTACGAGAAAAAAGACGTTAAATTACGAATTTGTTCTCATAATTTAACGTCTTTTTTCTCGTAATTTAATGACTTTATTCTCAACATTTTATTTCGACTTTTTTCTCGAAATTTAACAACTTTTTTTCCCCATAATTTAACGAATTTGTTCTCATAATCTAACGACTTTTTTCTCGTAATTTAACGAGTTTATTCTCAACATTTTATCTACTTTTTTCTTGAAATTTAACGACTTTTTTCTCGTAATTTAATGAGTTTATTCTCAACATTTAACAAGTTTTTTCTCGAAATTTAACAACTTTAATCTCGAGATGGTTTTATTTTTTTATTATTGCTTGGCCCTAATCCTCTTCCGTACACTGAAGACTGGAGTAATGATGCTGAAAATTCAGCTTTGATCACAGAAATATATTTAAAATGTAACAATATTTTACAATTTTTGATCAATTAAATTCAGCCTTGAGCACAAACTTTTGACTGATAGTGTACTTCAGGAAGTCAAACTGCAAAAGGTTTGTTTATATTTGTCTCTACGGTTAGGCGAAATTATTTTAAGACTGGAAAACATTTCAAATTAATCTCTGCTCACAGTCCCTGGCATGTGCTTCACTTCTCGGTGTGGTTCATAAAGCACTGTAAAGCACAGCTTTGGAAAGAAGTTTTGACATGGACCGTCCCTTAAGCGCACTAAGGAGTGTGTGAAATATTTGTTGTAACTTAAAACGAGTTAGAGAGCACAGCTGTGTTAAACTGTGTTGGCTGCGACCTTTGACCCTTAGAGCTTGGCTGAGGCGACAGCTGAAAGCGAGATGGACGATGAGCTGCAGGTGGAGCAGGAGATGCAGGTACCTCCTGAAACTCCTTACCTCTCCTCTTCTTCTTCCTGCTGCGCCGTCTGGGCCGTTAAATGGGGCAGAGGATAGATCGGTGACCTGGGAATCTTTCTGTCGTTCTTTTGCAATGAAAAGATTTGGCCTTTTGATGATTTATGCCGTCTTCAGTAGAGTCCGTTTAAAGAATGTCTTCTTCCATGTGGGTGCCTTGTGCGTGGGAAAAAGCTTGGCTACAGGCTGGGATGAATCACTGCTACTTTGAAAGTCTATTTTTCAAGTCTACTCTTTTCACGCCAGTCCATCTTAAAGGGATAGTTCATGCATAAGTGAAGATTCTGTCATGTACTCACCCTCATGTTGTGACCTGTTGAACGCAAGATCCGGATTAGACCATTTCCATGGCACAAAGCATTCAGACCAGTTTTGTGAACCAGATCGATCGATTCATTTCAAAGATCTGACTCAATAGAACAATTCTTTTCCTTGTCATTTCAATCTGACCTTAAAGTCCGCGTGAACCGGAAGTTGCAAACGACTTTTCTCCAGTGTTGTGACGTATTTCCAAATGAAACGGAATATTGAATATAGGGCAGAGTTTTACTTTAGCGCTCCTCCTCTCCATCTCTCGCTCATAGCAGACTAACGGTTGCAGGGGAGTGGTTTAAGCGATTTCAACCCAAGCCGTCAAACTGACGTCATTAGAGAAGGGGCACCGTTTGCAGAGGGGAGGAGCATTTTCAGATTTTTATTAAATATTATGAAGCCAAACAATTTTTGTGTGTGGATTGACTTGCACGGATGAATTGTTAACCACAACAAAAGCTAACAAAATAAATAAGGTCAATTTTGATTTCATGTGTACTTTAAGGAACTACATCAGACACAGAAACAGACCCTCATGCTGGCATGAGCACTGTTGCTCCTTTCACATGTGAAAGGGGTGTTTCTTAAAGGTGCAGTAAGCCAAAAATGGACTGTGTAACTCTAAAGACCCGAGAGAAAGTGGAAAATGGACATGAAAAATAATACAAAAAAAACCCAATTAATATTAAAATGCAGTTTAATGCAGGATGTGCCTTCATTTTTTTTTTCTTCTATTTTTATTGTATTTGTGTGCCAGTGTGTGTTATACAAAGTTGTGTGTATGGTCTAAAAGATTGAAATTCAAGTTTAATTTTCACATCATTAGGTGTCCATGCTGAAGTTGGTTACTTGTGGTGTTTTCACTTGAAATGAACCATATCTGTCCTAGGCATGGGCCGGTATGAGATTTTGACGGTATGCGAAAAATATCACGATTTTACAGTATCATGGTATTGCTATTACAGCTCTAAAATGTCTAGGCAAAAAACAATCATTTTTCCCTTTGAACACAATATATTTATTTCTAAGCAACATAGAACTATTTGGAAAAGTAGTAAACATGTATTTTAGGTTAAATAATTAAAATATATTATAATCAAACATATCTTGTGGAGCGCTCTTGGAGAATGCATTTATCTGTCATTAGCTGTGGTATATGGAGTGTAAATGTGGACTATCCTGCTGTGCCCTCTATAGGCCATGATCAGCGACTAGTTGACGACATGCTCAGTGCGTCATGACAGAGCGTTAAAGTCGATTTGTCTGTGCAATCCCTGTTACTCTGTATTTAAAAGAAAAGAGTCTGTCAATACTATATAAAATCCCCTAAACTGACATTAAAGGAGTGTCCACTTGAGGATGGGCTGTTTTGACTTTTCCATTGCAATTGTTGTGCATGCGGCTCCACTTTTTCTTTTACATATAGTCTCTCTGTTGGTCAAACATGGATGGACATTTGCACTTATTTTGCTAAATATAGCACAGAAAGGCAATGTTTACCATGCGGTGCAAGGCCAACATTGACACATGGTACCACTCCTTAGCACAAGATTAGAAGTCATCTACACAAGACCTTTAAACCGTAGACGTTAATGAAGCACTCAGCATGTTATCTCTACCCCAGCATTAGCATATAGTGTTTGTATAATAACAGGATGTGAGTTAAACAAACTGCCCTCACACTGTCTTGCAGTAATCAGTAATCCTCGTGTGTGTTTTTGTCATCTCTCTCGGCATTACACATGTTCTGTTTGTGTTTATGTGGGCCAAGCTTTTTCTGGCTAACCTCATCTAGACCGCCGCTATTTTGCACATCTCTAGATCGTGTTGTGGTTGGGGCTTTTAAACCGTCAAATGTTTCCAAATCAGTAAAGTGAACACTGACACACTTTCATTTTCTAGCATTTGCCCTTGATTTGGCAGGTTCTCTTTCTCTAAAGTTGTCTTTGACTCTCAGAGGAATGAGGTTTGCATGAATTTGGTATGCCAAGAGATCATTTATGTAAGCAGCCCAAGAAGAACAGTTGTTTTGCATACTCTCACTCACTCTGTCTCTTGCTCTGTCAGTCTTCAGACTCTGAAGAAGTGTTGGCTCCTGGGCGACGGGCGTCCCTCTCAGACCTCAGATCAGTGGATGATATTGAGGCTTTGAGTGTCCGGCAGTTGAAGGAGATTCTGGCCAGGAACTTTGTGGACTACAAGGGCTGCTGTGAGAAATGGGAACTGATGGAGAGAGTCACGCGTCTCTACCACGACCAGAAGGACCTGCAGAACATGGGTAAAGAATTTGATGCATAAACAAGAGGATGAGGGCTCATCTGTTTTCTCATAAGTGGTATTTTAGTCGGTACCCTGGGCAAACATGACCTCGTTTTCTGAAGTAAATGTAAAAGTTGAATGTATTATATCCTGTTATGATTTCATTAACGTGGGCTGTATTTCATTTTTACAGTGTCCACTGCTATAGAAGGCACAGGTGGGTCAATTTCTTATGACTTCAGAAGTTATGAATGGTTTTTGTTAATATTTTAAGTGTCAATTTAACCCTCTATGGTATGCATTATGTTTATATTTTTTCAAATAAGTTTTTATCACATGAAATTGCTTCAGTACCACAATGGAAAATGGTGTCTATAAAATGTCTATAAAATTATGATTTTCTTTTCTATTTAAATGCACATTTCTTTTAGAAATTGATAGATTTATATACTTGGAACTCAAGCAAACCAAAAACAAGTAGATCCCTATCATTTAATCCCTGTCATTCCCTATAATTTGGCTAACTCATCCTCACTCTCATCACATGGAAGAGCTGCACCTATTGTCCTTTCTGTAAAATGTTGCTGAAAAGAAGAAATATAGTCAAACCAAAAATTATTCAGGCATTTTTTATATTTTTGATATATTTTTACTAGTGGGTGCAGAACACTATAGTTCATTCATGTAAGTGAGGATAGCAAAATAAAGTAAACTTACATATTATATGCAAAAAATCTTCATACAGTGGACTACCAGTAAAATTGATAAAACATTGGAACCAAAAATTATTGGACCTGAACATGTTTTGCTTAAGTGTTATCTGACATAATTAAGATAATTTTTTTCTGACACAGTTTAACTCTGAGATCTTGACATATTTTATTACCATTTGTTTTAAACTATAGTGAATAAACTGTATTAATGTCCTGACTAAAATGTCATTGTGTCTTTAAAGGTCCCGTTTTTCGTGGTTTTTTGAAGCTTTGATTGTGTTTATAACATGTGTTCATGTTTCGCGTGTAAAAAAACACAGTATTTTTCACATAATTTACTTATCTGTATACCGCTGTTTCCACTGTCATAAAAACGGGCTGATGACTTCCTTGTTCTATGAAGTCCCTCCTTCAGAAATACGTAACGAGTTCTGATTGTGCCAGCGGTTCCTGTGTTGTGATTCGACAGCAGCTTAGCGCACCTTGCCCTGAAAGGTCACGCCTCTTACCATAACGTGGAGATGCACGCGCTCAGTGTTATTGTAAACGTGTGCTGCACATAGTTTTACATGTGGATTATAATTTTCGTCAACCGAGTTAAACATAAATTGTAACCATTGATCTCTAAGTACAGCGTCCCTGGGAAGGCCAAACAAAGGTGATTGGACTGCGGGATGAAAATAACAGCGTTTCGACGACATGGCGACAATCACACTCTACAAACGCAACTCTTGTGTATTCCTGTGGGCGGAGGTTATTAAAAAACTGTTTTAGTGACGTCATTAAAGAAGGAAGTAGAGGGATGTAGTCCAAACTGGCCGTTCGATGTAGGCGACTTCTGTTAAATAAAATATCTCGCTTGGCATTGAACTTTGAGCTTTAACATTTTACAGATTTTATTTATACTTTAACAACAACATTACACACTAACTAAAGTTTGAAACATGGGATTACGAAGAACGGGACCTTTAATATCTCTTCACACTGATTTTTCTTCCGCGTTGCATGATTTCTTGTTTCTTTTTTGCATGCAGATACTGGATCTGGGACGGCCGTGGAGGAGAACCTGTGTAAGATCTGCATGGACTCGCCCATCGACTGTGTTCTTTTGGAGTGCGGGCACATGGTCACATGCACAAAGTGCGGCAAGCGCATGAGCGAATGTCCCATCTGCCGACAGTATGTGGTGCGGGCAGTGCACGTGTTCAGATCCTGAATGACTTTCACAAAGCGCCGGGACAACCAGCATCCCCCAGTCCTTCCCTCGAACGACGGATATTGAATAAAACTGTCAGGTGGCCTTTCATTCTTGGACTGTTGTCTTGAGGCACTTTAAATGATGGCAAATAAGATCTCTAAGCAATAACTGTACTGGTTTCAGTTTCAGTTTCTACAAAGTGTGCCTTCTGGATGTTTTGAAGAGGGAGCTTTATTTTTGATTGTGGGATCCTGTCACATGTTTGGGTTTCACATGTGCAGATGACACAAATCAGTGCAGCATAAATGCCCATTTCTGCCACTGCTCCTATTAATAAACTCTTAGAGGATCATATGATCGTGAACGGAGAGAGTGTCTTCTGAAAGTGCCTCGTATGTCACTGCCCTGCTGCTTTTCACACACCTGTTGCTTTTCTACTTCTTCTTTTTAATTCATCTTTTCTTTTAGAACCCACATATTGGATCTCAGGTTTAATCTGCCACCAGCATCCAGGCTGTAAAAATGTACTAACAGGAATTAAACTCGACACACAAGACTTGTGAGACCTGTCGATTCATCTCACGTGTGCGACAGCAAATAGTCTAAATTGCTGACAACTATGGGTGTGGAACCTAGAAAAAGAGTCATTGTTTGTTGAAACTGATTCTCATTCTGACTTTGCCTTGATGAATCTCACGAAAACTGCCAGATCAAAATCAAAAGGTCAAGTTTTAATGCAGAAAAATCTTAATTGCCTTCATTTTCTTTATTAAAAAAGGGAACAAAAGGACAGCAGACTGCCACCGTGCTCTATTTTAATAGTAGACAAACGGCTTTAACCGATGCAGTCTTCGCCAGGTGGTCGAAACACTGTTTGTCTACTATTAAAATAGAGCATTGTGGGAGTGTGCTGTCCTTTTTAAAGTCCTTCTTGAATGTTAGTTTGGTCATGCACCTGCTCTAAACTTGTGCACACCTATGGAAGCTTGTTTCCGCCACTAAATAAAACACAAAAAAAGGTAATTGTGACTTTTTATCTCACAATTCTGACTTTTTTTCTCAGAATTATGAGATATAAACCCAGAATTGCAAGAAATAAAGTCAGAATTGTGAGAGATATAAACTCAGTTACGAGAAATAGTCAGAATTGCGAGATATAAACCCAGAATTGAGAGAAATAAAGTCAGAATTGTGAGATATAAACTCAGTTACGAGAAATAGTCAGAATTGCGAGATATAATTGTGCAATTTACTTTTTTTGCAATTGTGAGATCTCACAATTCTGACTTCTTTTCTCAGAATTGTGATATAAACTCGTAATTACAAGTTAAAAAGTCCAATTCTGAGGAAAAGACTGACTTTTTTTTTTTTTTTTTTACAATTATGAGAAATTATATCTTCTGAATTGTGGGGAGTCTGAATTGTGGAATAAAAAGTTGCAATTACCTTTTTATTTTTTATTTAGTGGTGGAAACAAGCTTCCATACACACAGTTTCATGTTTTTTATGCAAAATATTTAATTTTTTCTCCTTTGGTTTTGGTGTGAAAGAGGATTTTATGACTTTCAGACCCTTTACAGTGATGGTTTGATTCTGAACCAATCCTGATGGATGGATGGTTTGATTATGGAACAAATATCCCATCTGAACCTAGTTTAGGCAGAGGAAGAGAGTCCGTATGCTTTAGCTTTCATTGTTGTGTGTGGTTGAAGAAGCCTCTCTGGTATGACGGTCATTCAGTCAAAGTGCCTCAAACAGCAGCACGTGTTACAACGCAGTGCTCGATTTAGCGTTCGGGACCCGCACAGTGCCGTCAATGAGCAGTCTGAAGGTGTTGTTTGAGGTAAATCTCTTGCAGGAATTCGATTAGCAGAACTTTAGCCTTCGACAGCCATCAGTGGAGGAAATATCAGGTGAACATGCCTCAACACTCCTACTGCGGGCTTCTATGGTGCCTCACAGTTCACAGGACAAGTAAAGGCCTGCTAATAAGCCGCAGCACCTCCCTTCCCTTTTCACATTCAATTACCATCGACTAGTGCTATTCTTAGGAAGCCGTGTGACGAGCATACAACGATATAAAGGAATGCTAGTGTTCATTGACACTAACTGCTTCAGCTTCTTCAGAATTCACTCAAAAATTTGTCATTTATTCACCCTAATGTCGTTCCAACCCCTTATTTTCTGTTTTATATACCGTTAAGCCTCGTTCACACCAAGAACGATAACTATATTAGCGTCCACCAATGTACGATAATGGTCTGTTTATTCTGCAGTTTCAAAGTGTGTACAACTTGTTTTTGCTGTTCTTGTTGCATTTACAGGCTTTAACCAGCAGATGTCCTCAGCATGCTACATTTGGAGTGGATAGCTAGTGTAATCGATATGATCTAACAGTGAATTTTTAGCTGATGAAGTCAATGTAGTGGAATAAAAACAACGCCCAGACTTTTTCACTGCAACTTCAAAGGAAGCAAGACAACTAGCTCTGGATACCTGAGGTCATTTTATTACAGTTTGCTAGCCTGACATAACGATCTTATCGTTAATACTTCTCACTATCTTTTTCTGAGGGTATGACCGATTGTTTTGCATATATCTATTTTCTTTAAAGTATTCTTGAAAAGGGGATTTAAGTTTTACTTTTACTGGACCTCGGCGGTTAACTTTTCTCAATGTCGTCCGCCATTTTAAATGCGCGAGCCCTTAAATTAGAACGGATTGTGATTGGCTGTCATTGTTTTATCGTTCAACAACTGGAAAAATCATTCTGAAAGTGATCCCAACGGATATCGTTCCTCTATATCATTATGGTTATAGCTGTGCTGTGGACAGTGCTGTTTTCTTATTTAGAGCGATTTTTATAACTATATCGTTATCTTTATAGTTATCATTCTTGGTGTGATCCTTTAGTCTCCACAAAAAAGACTTCTCTTTTGGAGGCCACAAATTTTATTCACACTAACATTTAAATGACAGAAAGGATGTCTCACACCAGGTCTGACATCTTCATCAAATGTATTTAGTGCACATTTTCTGTCCAATCACATAGGAAAGTTTCAATGTGGATTGATTGTTGCGTATTTTGTGACCAATACATTGGACGTTTTGATCTATATGACTGCAGATGGGATTGAGAGCTGCCTGAGGGGAAAATCCTATGGTTTCAGGAGACCTATATCAAGTCATATGGACTGTTATAATAAATGTATGGTGTTTTTGTTCTTTTGTATAAATCACCATCCACTTTAATTGTATGGAAACCGGCAGATTGAACATTCTTTCCAAACATCTCCTTTTGTGTTTCAGCTGAAGAATAATAATAATAATAATAATAATAATACAGGGTTGGAACAGCATTAGGGTGAATAAATAACATCACTTTACTTTTCTTAGAGAACTATTCCTTTAAATAGAAAGGTTGCAATTTTTTTTTTCTGAATGCAAGGCTTGCCAACTGTTAAATGTTTTATTTCCAGGGTTGCCTTGAGAGGTTTCCTTTGACAGGAATCACTGTCCCAAAGAGAAAAGTGGCATAAATATATAAAGTAATGATAAATAAAATGTGGCTCTAGTGAAACCATCTGCATTCAAATCTCAAATGCAAGACGAGCTAATAAGAAAAATCATACTTTGGATTACTTAACTTGATTTCCTATCACTGTGAAGTTATTAGAGAATAGCCATTTTAAGGTTTAGGTTTGGATCAGTAATATTGTGAGTATGATCTGTAAATATAAAGAGGGACGGCTTTCACTTCCAATACAGATGTGTTGTTTGAATGGTAATGGTGTGAAGCAGATAATTTCTTAATAAGATATATTTTAAAAACGTACTAAGGCACCAGTAGATTTTGTGTTTGGTCGTTGACGAATTTTTTGTATTAAAATCTATTTCCAACACGTTTTGTCTGGTTGTTTTGTTTTTCAAGCACTGTAACACTGATATTGTCAAGCAAAGCAGCCACGAGCACGAGCCCAGCTGAACTGGTTGAGCCGGTCTGTGCGCAGACACGCTGCGGAGCTCGTGCTCGTTATCACCAGGTAAGCATATCAGATTTGCCGAGAACAAGGTATTCTCACGAGGGTGGAGTATTGTTATTGAGTTACAGGTTATTGTTAGCTCTTTCCTCAGACGATTGTCCGTCCCTCCTGAGAGTTCAGACATAATAAAGCAAGCGAGTTGCGTAATAAAGCAAATAAACATTTCACGCAGAAGCATGACATCGCTATTTGACACCAGGGTTTACACCGTTTAAATACTGTAGTTCTGCTGCACTCAGTAATCTTTTGTTTCAACAGGGTACGTTTCGGCTATTTAATAAAGCAATAAGCCCTGTGAAGCCGTGGTTTACAGTGAATTTATAACAGCTAAGGGGCGTTGTTAGGCACGACGTGGAGCTGTTATAAATTCACTGTAAACCACGGCTTCTTGGAGCATATTGCTTTTATAAAACGATTACCATACAATACAAATATTAAAGCAAAAAAAAAAAAAAAATATGTACTATCAATGCAACTTTCATGAAGTAAAATCATTAAAAGCCTTCCCTCCGCTGGAAAAAATAGTCCCTGACCGTGACCAGCAACAGAAGTTACATTATTACGCCATTAGAAGGCGACAAAGATTGACTTTATGAGCGAGTCATTCAGTCGCAAAGACTTTTATATTGAAACTTATTGTGAACAATTAAGGAACAAGGCGAAAATGACAAATGCTTTGACTAGCGCTGTCAGTGTAAGCAGGGCACGGAAAACCCATTAACTGTTAAAAGGACAAGATCGCAGCGGATATTCAAAAGAACATAAGACTAACCTGAAGGAAAATGCTAAATCTGAATGCAGGTCACTCGATATCTCTCTCACAATAGGCTACTCTTCTACACAATGCAGTGAGCTTCAATGAACAAAATAATCATATGCTTACGTTGCTAAGAGTGGTTGCTAAGACAACATACACACACGGTGGCGCAGTGATACTCTCTGCGTCTCATTTCAGAGGCTGCATCCGCCGGATACGTCATCGATAGCCGTTAGATTGCAAAAAAAGAAAGAAATTACAGTATTTTACACCTCACGAGGAATAAAAGTCAATTTTTATTACGGTTACTTTTTATTTGAATAACATCATAAATACATAGACGCCCCGCTTTGGACTGTTGCTGCGATACGTCAACGAGTCCGCCATATTGTGCGGGGCAAGACTCCTCATTAAACAAATGCAAGTGAACGGGGAGCTGCGGCTTTTCTGGACTAGAAGCGCAATAAAGTTTACATTTCTCAACCGATTTCAACGGTTTATGATCTGCGTGGAGTACGAGGAAGGTTTTGTCTCCTGAATCTCGCTTCTCAAACGTAGATTTGGTTATTTTTCAAGGGTAATAATTGAGGAGACGTTCCTAATGTAATATAATTTAATGTACATAGAATGTGGACATCGATTTTAATTGTGGAAATGGCTTTTTCTGTCTTCAACAACAGAAAAGCCTTTATATTTTCCTCTTGAATCACATCACAGGACAGTTTCAAATCAATATGAAGATAATTTGCATCTCAAAACCGTATTAATCTGAAGCATTTATCTTAAGGTCCTTTTCATGTTTATAATTTATTTCTACAGGTGATGCCTCCTAACCTTATGCTTGCAGTTTAACACACAAATGTATGTTTTATTATTCATAACACAACAAGCTTTACAGAAATGTTATATTATAGTAAAAAAGACACAACATTTTGAATGAACAGCATTATATTTAACTGTCTGGCAACTTTATTGGGGTCTAAAGAAAGTTAAACATTATCTATAGGCCTAAGCATTTCACAGATTTAATGTCAGTACAGCATAGTTAATGTACTAAATGAATTTATTTCGATTCAAATAGATTTTAACAAGATATAAAAGGATTGGGCTTAAAAGTTTCCTCATCCTGTGGCTCGCTCTAGTGGACAACATTAATAGCACAGCTTGTACTAATTATTATAATAACAATCCTTAATAGATCCAGTAAAACATTTGAGTTACAGCGGTAGAAGGTTTTTTATACAATTACAGTACAATGTGAATTATGTGATTTAATCTGCATATTATCAGCCCATATTATTATTATAAATAACCTAAAAATACAATTGAGTATAAAACAGTAAAATAATATATAATAATACAATAACTGAATAAAATAGCAGATAGTATAGGCCTATCATAAATGGTAAAATAGTATAGTCAATAAAATAAAAATGGCAAATAAAATAGTGAGTACAATAATATAATAGTCGTATAATAATAATATGCAGATGAAGCACAGAACAGTCCACTGACAGGCTTTCTTCAGCCTTCCTTGAGGTTTGTGTTGTCCTGGTTCCTCTGGATAAACTGTAAAAATATAAATGAGCCACGATTATCAATCAAATCACCTTCTCTGAGATGTTTCCTTCTTCTTCTGACAGTCTGTCCTGTCAAAGTCCTCTGGCTTCATTGCGGAAGACTGACTTGCGATTTTGATCAGTTAATGATATATATATATATATATATATATATATATATATATATATATATATATATAACTATAATATAATCTCAGACTTCATAAGAATCATGTAAACTTTATATTATTTCTTATAAGTCTCAGTTTTCATAGCTAACTAGCGTTGTCGTTAGCTTTTAATAGTCAACTAGCTGTCAAAATAATGTTATAATGACCAAATGCAACCAGACTTACATGTGAAAGGTAATTCCCTGATATGTGGTTTGGATTGTGTACTGGTTTGTAAAACCTCAAAAAAGGTAGGCATCTGCCTATGAGAGTTACAGCAAGTTGCCCCGCACAATATGGTGGCGCTGTTGACGTGCGATCCAGCGGCCAATAGGGCGTCTATTGCCAAATTTACACTGCAAATTTGGTGCATTTAGTGGCATTTAGGTGTCTTTACACAGACTTTTTAATGCTGCTCAGAGCAGTCCCGGCGCCATGGGCGGGCATTGGGGGGCCTGGCCCGCCCTGAGAGTCACTAGTGCCCGCCCTGGACGAGCCTGCTGTCTCCCTTCACCTGTTCACCAGCTCCACGTCAAACCAACCACCAGTCCTTCCTTGCTTGTTTGCACAATTAATTTATATTTATTTATTTTTTTTTATCAATAGGCTGCTGTTATCAAAAGTTATCGTTTTGTATATAGGCTACATAACTCATGAATAAAAATCTGTATAAAATGTGTTTGGTCTGATTTAAAAAAAAAAAATAAATAAACGTATTTGATTGGCTTGTCGATAGTGCGCGCGGAAATATTTGGTTGTTTGCTAAGCATAGCGCTACCGCGTTAGTTGTAATTTAAAAAATGATGAGCGGTCTCGCGTGGCAGTGATATGGATATACGGCGTTTCTTTAATAAAAAACAACCTAAGTTGGCAGGAGAGAGCAGCAGCGATGTAACGTTAGGTGAAAGCCCTGGGTGTCGCAGTTCGCGAGACGTTGATTCAACTCCCGACAATGCAGAGGCAAGCGGTTCCAGTTGCCAAGGCCTCAAGCAAGGGTCGTCACAGGTGGCAGCACCAGGGGATCTCGGAGTTGAGAAACCCAATCAAGTAATCTTAAAAAACTTTCCTGCACGTGTTTTCTCAGGGGAAAAAAGATCATTTAACAGCGCCTGGTATAGAAGCAGAGACTGGCTGGAATACTCTATTCATGCAGATGCTGCATTCTGCTACCCATGCAGAACGTTTCGAGCGCCATCCTCTGCCACAGACACAACATTTACGATTATTGGATTTTGCGACTGGAAGCATGCAGTGGAAACTGGGAAAGGACTTAATAAACATTCAGCGTCAAGGGAACATCAGACTTGTGAAGCTATGTGGAGGGACAAGGAGAGACGGATTCAGACCGGTAAAGAAATCACAACTTTAATCAATGCAGAACATTTAGAACGCAACAGATACTACTTATCATCCGTAATCGATGTTGTCGAGTTCCTTGCAGTGAACCAGCTACCTTTTAGAGGTGACCATGATGCTTTTGATTGTATGGCTGAAGAAGGATGCGGATTATTTTTATCCTTATTTGAATATACTTTGAGGAAAGATGCTGTGTTGGCCAAGATAGCGCAGACTATCCCACACAATGCTAGGTATACTAGCCATGACATTCAAAACAGTTTGATAGAGATTATGAGTACTTTGGTCACGGAGCACATAGTGAAAGAGGTTGGCGAGTCATTTTATACGATAAAAGTAGATGGAACTCGAGACCCGACAGGAAGAGAGAATATTTCGATAGTTGTGCGTTTTGTGAATGAACTGAATGAGCCAACTGAACGTCTTCTGACAATTGCCACCGCTGACCAGGGAGACGCAGAAACACTGACTGACACGATCATTGAAGAATTAACAAAAGCAGGACTGAATTCTGGGAAAATCATCAGTCAGGTGTATGACGGTGCCTCCCTGATGTCAGGTAAACATGGAGGGGTGCAAAAACGTCTCCAACAAAAATTGCACCGAGATATACCCTATGTCCACTGTTTCAACCACCAATTACATTTGGTGGTTACCCATGCGTTGGCAGCAGAGCAGGCCTTGGTGGACTTTTTCACTATGTGTAACATGCTCTACAAATTCTGCAGAAAGCCTACCGTTGCCATTCTCTACAAGGGAGAGACATTGAAGCGCCTCCTAGACCAACGCTGGACTGGTCATTTTGGCACGGTCTCCGTTATTCTGAGATCATTTGATGACTTAACCACACTGCTCCGAGAAATCAACAGCAGCCCATCCTATGGAGCAGATGTGCGAGTTGAAGCATCAGGTTTACTACGGGCCATGTCTGAACCCAGCTTTAGGTTCATTGCAGAGATGGTGCACAAAATCTTATCGTATCTTGACCCCCCTAACCTGATGCTACAGGCAGAAGACATGGATCTGTTAACAGGTGTGCAACTTGTAAATTCAGCATGTACGTGTATTGAAAATCTCCGTTCTGAGACAGAATTTGTGACACTCTTGAAGCGTTGCAAGGATGCAACAATAGAGCCTGTGCCAAATAAGAGACGACGCACACTAAACACATCCTTCGCTATGTATGCAGTTGAGGAAAGAATTATATATGAAGATCTCAGCAATGACATAGAGCTACGCAGGTTGTATTTCAGTTGTATTGATGCAGTTTGTGGGGAAATGAAGGAACGCTTTGGGGAACGCAATTGTGTTCTGATGGATGCACTCAGATCTCTGGACCCAGAGGATTCTACTTTCTTGGATGTGTCCAAAGTGAAATCTTTACTGGACCTTACTAATACACCCATTGTGGAATCTGAATAAACAGTGGCTCACCAATTCCTAAGCGTGCAAATGAAGGATTCATTTCCAGCCGACGGGGGTAAATGGACAATGAAAAAAGTTCTACAACACTTTCAGAAACCTCTCGAAGCAATGCCAAGTGTGATCACTGCACTCAAACATGCTTTGACCTTTGGTGCAAGCACAGCACTCTGTGAGAACTCTTTTTCCACATTAAAGAACGTGCTTACAGAGCATCGCCTTAGCATGCTTCATCGACGCAAGGCCAATTTAATTAAGTTGGCATTTGAAAAGGACCTAACCAAAAAGTTCAGGGGGGAGTGGAAGGACATTGTTTTAAGAAGATTCCACTCTGTTGCACAACGTCGCCTACCGCTCTACTAATATGAATGGGTAGGCTAAGCCTATTTTATTTTAAGCAGGTCCTTGTCTAGACATTGTGAAAAATGAAATAAAACATGATATGGTTATATGTGATAGAAAATAGCACTTTGAGTAGACCTAGTTTTATATTATTTTTTATTATTATTTGTTTAAAACTTGTTGGAGTGGTGAGTTGCTTATATTTGACTATTTTATAAAGTCCCTGCCTTTTAAAAAACAAAATGTAATAAAGATATAGACTGTAACAATGAATACATAAATAAAATGCGTCAGGGCTTGACATTGTGACAATTGTGTTGTATATAATTGATTATAAAGCAATATTCTCATCAGAGTTCAATCAGCTTTGACAGTTAAATATGTATATTTGTGATATTTTTACCTTTATAAAGGGCATCTTTTTAAATATATGCATCTTTCATTTTAAATAATAAATATCAATAAATTAAATACAGAATAAGACACTATAGGGCTGTTACTAATCAAATTGAATAATTTACATTAAATAATTTACAAATATTTTTTTGAATATACAAATAAGAAATATAGGAAAGAAAGAATGACACTTTTAAACAAACTAAACCGCCAGTAGGTGGCGGCAGGTGATAAGCGGTCTTATTGAGCGAGTCATTGTGTCATTTATTCAAACCGCTGATTCATCAAGAATGAGGCAGTTGTTTATGAATGGGTCATTGAATCTTTGACTCAACCGATTCGTTCAAAACGCCGAATCATTCAGTAATGAAAACACGGTTGAGTGCTGCTGTGAGACTGACGCGTTATGGTTCTGCTGTGAGCTTTGAACTATTTTCGCTGCTGAAACAACAAAAACAGTCAATATTGCATCTAAAATGTAAGTGACTTAATATTAATTACTTGTTTGGTGAACTGTCTTATAAAATGAGTGTCACATTTTCAATCGTGATGGTATTCAGCTTTCAGCATTCTTGGTTGTGTGATGTTGCTTAATGATCATGTTATAAAAACTTTTTATTTTTACCGCAGTATGTTAACTGAGTTTAACTCACTTTGTGTTTGCTGCGCTAATTTGTTTCGATTTCTCCTCGAGAGAAGCAGTGCAAGCAACCTTGTTAGCGTCATTACATTATACATGCACTATCGATCGCCATTTAGACTAAATGATGCAGAATCATTATCGCGCTTTGGTAAAATTGTTATTAGCGTTTTAATCAAGCTAGTCTACTTGTCCGGTCGGGCAAGTAAAATTTTCTTTCACTGCTTCAGTAGGCTTGAATCTTTATGACTCTGTTGTATTGCGTCAATGGAGTGGTACGTCAGTTCTTACTCATTTTTGTCCATTTAATTAATAATTAATGTTTTTTTATGCAATGAAGTTGATCTCATTTGTGCCCCCCTGAAAAAAATGAAATGCCCGTCCGTGAATTTGTGTCTGGCGCCGGGTCTGGCTCAGAGGTGGCATAAATGCCTCACACAGCAATTTCAGCGGTGTACTTTGACACTAGGGTCTGAGGTGGGTCAGAGCAGGCATAGTTTGGTCTGGCTTTTATGCAGCATTATGTCTTTTGAGCAGGCAAAGAGCAGCCTTAAGTCTGCTGTGTAAAGAGGCCTTATGAATTTATCATGTCTGCGGCAATACTTATGTAATGTGGTCAGCTGTATGTTTTCGGGAATTTTACAACGGCTTCGAACGCGGCTCAACCAATCAGAATCAAGGGCTGGAACTCTCCGTGTTAGAAGTTTGTTTTAGTCCTCCAATAATAAATTTGCTTTTTTTATATGTAGCAAACACAGACAATGGTATAATACAAACAGCAAAACATTTCAAAAATCCGCGCTGGTTTACCGGAACTTACGAAAGAGGATTAGGGCCAAGCAATAATAAAAAAATAATCTCGAAGATTAAAGTTGTTAAATTTCGAGAAAAAAAACTTGTTAAATTTCGAGAAAAAAGTCGAGATAAAATGTTGAGAATAAAGTCATTAAATTATGAGAAAAAAAGTCGTTAAATTATGAGAACAAATTCGTAATTTAACGAATTTGTTCTCGTAATTTAACGACTTTATTCTCAACATTTTATCTCGACCTTTTTCTTGAAATTTAACGACATTTTTTTCATAATTTAACGACTTTTTTCTCATAATTTAACGAGTTTATTCTCAACATTTTATCTCGACTTTTTTCTAGAAATTTAACAACTTTTTTCTCATAATTTAACGACTTTTTTCTCAACATTTTATCTCGACTTTTTTCTCGAAATTTAACGACATTTTTTTCATAATTTAATGACTTTTTTCTCGTAATTTAACGAGTTTATTCTCAACATTTTATCTCGACTTTTCTCATAATTTAATGACTTTATTCTCAACATTTTATCTCGACTTTTCTCATAATTTAATGACTTTATTCTCAACATTTTATCTCGACTTTTTTTCTCGAAATTTAACAACATTTTTCTCATAATTTAACGAATTTGTTCTCGTAATTTAACGACATTTTTTTCATAATTTAACGACTTTTTTCTCATAATTTAATGACTTTATTCTCAACATTTTATCTCGACTTTTTTCTCGAAATTTAACGACATTTTTTTCATAATTTAACGACTTTTTTCTCGTAATTTAACGAGTTTATTCTCAACATTTTATCTCGACTTTTCTCATAATTTAATGACTTTATTCTCAACATTTTATCTCGACTTTTTTTCTCGAAATTTAACAACATTTTTCTCATAATTTAACGAATTTGTTCTCGTAATTTAACATTTTTTCATAATTTAACTTTTTTCTCATAATTTAATGACTTTTTTCTCATAATTTAATGACTTTATTCTCAACATAATTTAATTTTATCTCGACTTTTTTCTCTAAATTTAACGACTTTTTTCTCAAAATTTAACAACATTTTTCTCATAATTTAATTTTTTTCATTTGTTCTCGTAATTTAACGACTTTTTTCTCATAATTTAATGACTTTATTCTCAACATTTTATCTCGACTTTTTTCTCGAAATTTAACGACATTTTTCTCATAATTTAACGAAATTGTTCTCGTAATTTAACGACTTTTTTCTCATAATTTAATGACTTTTTTCTCAACATTTTATCTCGACCTTTTTCTCGAAATTTAACGACATTTTTTTCATAATTTAACGACATTTTTTTCATAATTTAACGACTTTTTTCTCATAATTTAATGACTTTATTCTCAACATTTTATCTCGACTTTTCTCATAATTTAATGAGTTTATTCTCAACATTTTATCTCGAAATTTAACAACATTTTTCTCATAATTTAACAAATTTGTTCTCGTAATTTAACGACTTTTTTCTCATAATTTAATGACTTTATTCTCAACATTTTATCTCGACTTTTTTCTCGAAATTTAACGTCATTTTTTTCATAATTTAATGACTTTTTTTTCTCATAATTTAATGACTTTATTCTCAACATTTTATCTTGACTTTTCTCATAATTTAATGACTTTATTCTCAACATTTTATCTCGACTTTTTTCTCGAAATTTAACGACATTTTTCTCATAATTTAACGAAATTGTTCTCGTAATTTAACAAGTTTTTTCTCATAATTTAATGACTTTATTCTCAACATTTTATCTCGACTTTTTTCTCGAAATTATCGAGTTTTTTCTCAAAATTTAACAACTTTAATCTCGAGATGGTTTTATTTTTTTATTATTGCTTGGCCCTAATCCTCTTCCGTAGGAACTAAATGTTGCATAATTCATATACATAATATTGCATTATTTTTTTGTGGAATACATTTATGTCAGTTTTCAGGAGTCTGTTTTGGTTGCTTTTGTAGACATGTTTTCAGTGTTAACTGGGGTATTTCTAAGAATAGAAACGTTTATATAAACGTTATTGTATTGTGTAAAGTGAATTATTTCATAGTTTTTTTAGTCCTTTTTGAAGCACAGCATTTTAGATCAGTAGCTCATTTGTAACTCAAGGTTCCCCGTGAGAAAGATTAAGTTTCATCATGGCACACAGTGACCTCTTGTGGATAAAAGAGAACTGTGTTTTGAAATTGAGGGGCAAAACGTGCAGTTTTAGCTTAAAATTAAAAATAATTTAATAATTATGATTTACAAAATTATATCTTATTTGAAAAATGATGTTAGCTGATGTTAACTGGCTAGCTACCTGATGCTAACTTGAAGTCAATTTTAAATATAAAGTCCAAATATATTTTTATTCAACCACCTAGGTTGAATAAAAGACTCACAACGATGTAGAAATGAATATGAGAGTTTATTGGATGACACAGGTAATGTAAACAAGCAGGTGAGTAAAGCAGTTCAAACAGTAATGCAATAATAGATGGAAATACTGACAGTTCTTGTTACTGCAGGTGATTGAGGAGGCTGTGGACGAGAGCATCTGAGCACAGGCTTCAGTGGCGAGAGTGGAGCATGGAAGGAGTCCGGAGAATGAAGACGCTGGAGACACAGACGATCAGGAAAGCCCATGGAGCAATAACACATGGAGGTAAGTGGAGCAGGTGAGTGAGTCCTTACTCGTGTACAAAGTGCCAGGGTGAAGTGTGTGCTTATAAGGTATATATATATATATATATATATATATATATATATATATATATATATATGCTGCTGTGTGATGAGGAGATGACGATCAGGTGCGGGTGATTATTACTCTGGTGACAGTGATCTCTGTGATTGGGTGGTGATGGAGCCTGGACGATCTCTGACTGTTAAAAAACAAAGGATTTGATGTTCAGAACAGAGTAACTACAGTAATTGTGAATGAACGGGGCATTTTACCCCACAGACTATGTTGTCATTCTGAAAATATAATTATATTTTCCTTAAAATAACACGTACTCCCTATCTACAGGCCTTACTATACTCATATCATATATAACTGATGTTCTACACAACAACAAGCTTTAAAACACCTTTTTCTTACTGCTAAAAATTAGATAATTTACAGTGAAATCCATTTTATTTCAGGTACATCACCAGTGTAAGCTTCATTTTAGATACTTCTACAACACTCGTGTCTTCCTTTTTGAATAAAAATAATTAAAGTTCTAGTTTTGGCAAATATAAAGGCCCTTTCACACCAAAAGTGAAATGAAGGAAAGTGCATTACCGTAATTTCAAGGTTTCAAAAAAGTTTTCACGTCCTCGTAGAGCTCGTAATTACAGCTTGTACACAGCAAAATCCCCAGAGTTAAATCAACTCTGCGTAGAGTACATATGGTCCCTCTCTAAATAGTGTTAAAATAACACTGAAACAGAGTTAACGCTAATGAGATAATTAAGCGATTAATTAAGTGATGATTGAGCATTAGTGATGAACACCTGCTGTTAACAAGCAGAATCACTGAAGAAAAGAGAAACACAAAAACTACAACTGACTCTAGGGATTTTGCTTTGTAAGATGGGACTGTTTTGAGAGCTTTTACTTGTACTTATGTGACCGCTGTACCAACTGACCTGCAAATTAATTTAGGTAGTCAATGTAGTGTCAATGTAGCCCATAGCAACAACAAAGATGTATTTTGACTTTCTCTAGTGGTTATTTTGGGGAAAAAACAGTAGGGGAGGCGTTTTCCCCCACTCTACCCTACATTGATATCTATTTTTTTCCTTTGTGTTTCACAGAAGAATGAAAGTCATACAGGTTTGTAATGACATGAGATTGAGTAAATAAAAGTTTTATTATTGTTATTATTTTATTTCGGGCAGAACAATCTCTTTTTCAGAGTTACTATGGGGTTTGGTGCTCAGAAATATCTATTATAAGAATATTGCTCCTGGTTTTTGAGATACCGGAACAGTTGATTAAATGTGTGGAATTAAATGTGTAATCAACATCTTCCTTTAGAATTAAAAACAAGAACGGACACATTTTAAATTGAGTCAGAGGAAGAGGCAGCAATAGCTTGCGATGGAATAAGAAAAGAAAAAAACAGGCATGACAGAGTTTGGTTGAAGAGCAGAGAACAACATGATCTTTCTGTTCTTCAGAAACTCCAGGCGAGTGTATTTGTATGTGTGTCTGCTGTAAATACTCACTGATGTGATCGTGGAAGATAAAGTATACCACCATACAGTCAAGCCCTGACAAATGTCTTGGTTTAACTGTAAACATGAAGCTTTATACCCAGCAGAAGTACTGTAGTCTCATGCTCCATTTATCACTGTAAAATGTGCCTGTGACTATACAATTTCTACATCACTGCACTATTTGCAACACTTGAGAAGTGTTGAGCTGAAGTGACTGTCTGCTTTTGTCTGTGTTTTCTTCCGATCAGTTCCCCCATGTGCAATAGCCTGTTGCCTCAATGCCACGAGCTTGGGGAAAGTTACTTTTAAAAGTAATGCAATAGGCCTACAAATATTGTGTTACTCTCTAACTAATTAATTGCATTATTTTATGGACATTTCTGTGACTTTTGTATAATAATTGTTGGTACCGTTGAGTAACCACTTGATCTCCAACTGAAAGAAAACCAGTTGAGAAACTTTGAGATAAACAAAGCTCTACAAAATATACAAACAAAAAGGTTTTAAATCTATATGTTGGACTGAAGTAACGGAAATGTGTTGGGATCTGTTTAGTGGGTGTTCTTAATCTGCTGTTTATGATGTACGATGAATTAAACATGGAATGTGCCTGTTTTTTATGGAAAGTAATCTGTTACATTACTTTTGCGTTACTTTTTTCAAAGCTGGGCTGGGCTTGCTTGTTTTTTTTGTTGTTTTTTTTAACCCTTAAATGCATGACTGTTTCGCCAATCATTCTTACATATTTGGGTCTTTATCGATCCAAAACTATTTCTAACACGGAAGGATCTCTACCTGTCGCGATAATATAAAACTCCTCTGATATTAGAGTAACAATTACAGAAGAATAAAATAAAGCATATTTTGTTACCTTTTGGAGCTTGAAAGGGCTCCGTTTGTGCAGATGTTTTATGCCATCACCACTGTCCTCGTCAGAGCTCATTTCCCAGTAAATTCAGCAAATAATAGGCTATTTTTATGTTTGAGGTCACGAATATGAGCCAATTCGCGATCTCAAACGTATTCTCAGAGCTATATAATTTTCAACATCTTCAAAATCAATATTTCGATCACTAACAGCTTCACCAGATCCATCCAGTGACAGTTACAGTCATATTTGATTGCGTTCAGTACTGCTCTGCAATAAATCACTGAACCATTTCATGTTTCTTATTATTTCGTTTTCTGTCTGAATGAGTCGTCACTTCAGCATTGTTTATCAGACATTGCCACCTTGTGGAATAAAGGTGAATTGCACTTATTCCGTCATCTAAGATTCAATTATTGTTGTGCAGAAAAAATATGCGTACACTCATTCACACCTCGGGTCGTTTGCGACCCTATACAATTTTTACACAAAATGAACGCAAAAATAGGCATTCTTTTATATTTTTATGATTTTTTTCTTTTTATATTGTTTATAATAAATTGATTGAGGAATACCAAGAAGGTTGATGTCTAACTTTAAAAAATGAATGAGGAGGAGGGTAGTGAATGACGTCCCGGGTCACTAAAGACCCGAGGTATGCATTTAAGGGTTAATAGAAATAATTAAAGTTCTAGTTTTGGCAAATATAAAGGCTCTTTCACACCAAAAGTGAAATGAAGGAAAGTGCATTACCCTAATTTCAAGGTTTCAAAAAAGTTTTCACGTCCTTGTAGAGCTCGTAATTACAGCTTGTACACAGCAAAATCCCCAGAGCTAAATCAACTCTGCTCAGAGTACATATGGTCCCTCTCTAAATAGTGTTAAAGTAACACTGAAACAGAGTTATTGTTAATGAGATAATTAAGCGATTAATTAAGTGATGATTGAGCATTAGTGATGAACACCTGCTGTTAACAAGCAGAATCACTGAAGAAAAGAGAGGGACCATATGTACTCTGCACAGAGTTGATTTAACTCTAGGGATTTTGCTCTGTGTAAGATGCAACTGTTTTGAGAGCTCCTACTTGTACTTATGTGACCGCTGTACCACCTGACCTGCAGATTAATTTAGGTAGTGTCACCATAGAAATGCTTAATTCCCAGTCGGAGGACGTGAACAGCTCAGAATAGAACGTCACACATGGTCACCTCGAAATGCAAATTCACACCTGTACAGTAGAGGGCGCAGCTCAAACAAACCTTTCAGCTGTGCTGCCATTCTGGATCACAGAAGAATAGGATACAGGGGAAGAAAGTTCACTTCAAAGAAAAAAAAATGTGATGTTTATCTATGGTTGAATTGGATTAAAGAAGGCCAACAGCAAAGACATTGCTTAATGAAGTTAGGATAAATAAAGATTAAATACATGTAAGCCTACCCCCGGTTTCACAGACCAGGCTTAAGCTAGTCCCAGACTAAAATGCATGTTTGAGCTGTTTTAAATAAAGGTAATTATCTTAAAATATATCAGTGCCATTGTTTTGTCTCAAGATGGACACCAGTAATGTTTTTTTTTTTTCTAGGGTATGTTTATAAAAGCTACTTAAATACTCTAATCCTGGCTTAATCTGAGCTCTGTCTGTGAAACCAGGCCAAATTACATTTGTGTTGTTTAACATATTTAATTATTGCAGGTTTGTGTAATATTCTGAGTTTGCATTTGACTGTTTTTATTAATTTTGAGGAATACTGAAATCTGTTTTTGTGCAAGTGAGATGAGTAAATGTTCACATTTAGTCTAGAACTACAATAAACTCTGTCTCCATGTTGAAGAGAAATCTTGAGTAAGGTCAGTCAGTAAATGGGAAAACAAAGTAACTTGCACTATTTATTTGAAAAAGTAACTCAGATATTTTGTTGTGAATTTAAAAGTAATGAGTTACTTTACTAGTTACTTGGGAAAAGTAATCTGATTACGTAACACACATTACTTCGTAATGCGTTACACCAAACACTGACAAGCGCTGCATACAGAATGCGAGAGTGCTGTAGTTGCCCAAAGACAGACATTTTGGAAGTGTGTAAGTGCTGCTTTCTTCCTCTTACTTCTCTATCATGTCATCATAATCAAGACTTATAAGAGCCCTGCAATCTACTATAATATAATGAAATATTTCTGGGACAGCACTGTGCAAAAGATGATTAGATGATTAACACAAACATTTGCTTTAAAGTTGGCATGAAATGGAGGTTGCGATGGTGTTTTCTTCCATATTGTGGCTTATATCCAAGTGAAATGGGTTCTTAGACAAGAAAAAAAAAAAATGTTGGGCAGGACTTGATCTTATCCACTGGTTGGATGGTTGCGGTTTTCTATTAGTGGATCTCATTTGAGTGACAGGTTGCCCCGCCCTCACACCAACAAACACGTGATCAGAGAAGAGCAGCCAGAGGGAGGGAAAGTTATTCTGATTAAAGATTACAAGGACACATGAATAAAAAATAATAATGATGTGTACGAAATAAAAAAATAAAAAAATAGAATTGTCAATTTTTTTATTTTTTTTTTCATCTTGAACAAGGAGTTCTGCAACTATGGGAGCTTGTTTCCACCACTCATTAAAAAATAAAAAAGGTAATTGTAACTTTTCTGATTTTTTCTCAGAATTGCGTAATATAAAGTCAGAATTTCCAGATATAAACTCGCAATTCTGACTTTATAACACAATTGCGAGAAAAGTCCGTCCTTTTATCCTCAGAATTAGACTTTATAACTTGTAATTGCGAGTTTATATCTCAGAAGCCTGAGAAGAAAATCACAATTGTGAGAAAAAAGTGTGAATTGTGAGATAAAAATTCACTATTATCTTTTAAATAGTTTTATTCTGTGGCGTAAACAAGCTTCCATATGCAACAGATGGTATGACCCCCACATTGTCGTTTTAATAGACTATTTTGCAGATAAATCCATCTTTGCAATGCAGATGTGGCACAGAAGCTGCATCTGAAGTGGCATTTAGATGTGTTTAATGCAGCTCAGACTCAGAGAGTCATTCACAGGTGGGGTTTGTTATGCCTCTATATTTGCATATATGGCAGTATGTTGCACTTGATTAGGACTGCTAATGTAGTACACAAACCCTTGTTTCTGCACTGTTGTACAGATGTGTCTTGTCTCATCTCACTTCCTCTCTTTATCGCTGCTCCGGTGCAGCAAACTGGGTAACAGTAGCGTGAACTGTAAAGTGATCGCACCTGCACAATAACGTTGTCTAAGAGTTGGTTTAATGTAGGTTCAGAGGTTACTTATCTTGCATTTCAGCAACGCAATTACATAAACTTGCCATCAAATCCACACTTAATCTCACAGGTAGTGTTTAGGGCACTTTTAGACCACCTTTATGATAGATTTGTGGTGTTTTTTGTGTCCTTTTTGAAGGTTGATGCTTCAGTGCCCGTTCATTGAAACTGTGTCTTTAAAAGTTCTTCTTTTGTGTTTAAGAAAAGACAAAGTCATGGGGATTTGGAGTGACATGAGGGTGTGTAAATGATGATAAAACTGTCATTTCGGAGTGAACTATCCCTTTAACTCACTGTTTTTGCTGATGTGTTGGTAGATGGAGGTTTATGCTCTAACTGGCTGGGCAGGAGTGTCAAGTATGAGTCAAGTTCATTCATGCATTGCTGTAGGAGAGGAAGAATTGTCTAAATTCATTAAATAATCAAAATCAACTATTTGTATGTTAGACCCGATACCAACTAAGCTACTGAAAGAGAAAAACTTTTAAGCTGGCTATTATTAGACCTCTTATTAAAAAAACACAAGCTTGATCCTAGAGAATTAGTCAATTACAGGCCGATCTCAAATCTCACTTTTCTGTCAAAAATACTAGAAAAGGCAGTTTCATCACAATTATGTTCCTTTTTAGAAAGAAATAATATCTGTGAGGATTTCCAGTCAGGATTTAGACCGTACCATAGTACTGAGACTGCTCTCGTCAGAGTTACTAATGATTTGCTCTTATCATCAGATCGTGGTTGTATCTCTCTATTAGTGTTACTGGATCTTAGTGCTGCATTTGACACTATTGATCACAATATTCTCTTAAATAGACTTGAAAACTATGTTGGCATTAGTGGAATTGCATTGGCATGGTTCAAATCATACTTATCTGACCGTTATCAGTTTGTAGTAGTAAACGATGAGATATCATATCAATCACAAGTTAAATATGGAGTACCGCAAGGCTCAGTACTAGGACCATTGCTTTTCACTCTATACATGCTACCCTTGGGAGATATCATTAGGAAGCATGGCGTTAGTTTTCACTGTTACGCTGATGATACTCAGCTCTATATTTCTTCACACCCTGACGAAAATCACCAATTCACAAAATTAACGGAATGTATAACTGATATAAAAAACTGGATGACCAGTAATTTCCTACTACTAAATTCAGGAAAAACAGAGATTCTAATTTTTGGACCAAAAACTTCTTCACGCAATAATCTAGAATACTGTCTAACACTTGATGGCTGCTCTGTTAAGTCTTCGTCGTCAGCTAGGAACCTGGGTGTGCTCTTTGATACCAATCTTTCATTTGAAGGCCATGTTACTAGCATCTGTAAAACTGCATTCTTCCATCTTGAAAAATATATCTAAACTACGACATATGCTCTCAATGAAAAATGCAGAACAGTTAGTTCATGCGTTTCATGACCTCAAGGTTAGACTACTGTAACGCTCTACTGGGTGGTTGTTCCTCCCGCTTGATAAATAAACTACAGCTCGTACAAAATGCAGCAGCTAGAGTTCTTACTAGAAGTAGGAAGTATGACCATATTAGCCCAGTTCTGTCGTCACTGCATTGGCTTCCTGTTAAACATTCGTATAGATTTTTATACTATTTTGGGTTCATTTATAAACCAGCCATATAGTAATTTTTAAACAACAGTTGGGTTCAATAAAACTACCCAGCACGTTGGGCAAACGTTTAACCCAACCACTGGGTTTGTCCATTTTCAACCCAACTTGGGTTGTTTTTTAACCCAACATTTTTTAGAGTGAATATTTCACAAAGGACATGTGCCAAAGAACGTCTCTCTGTCTTGTGTTTAGTAGCATGTATCAACTTATAATTTTTTACATAGAATCAAATCAAATCAAATCAAAGGTGCCCAAGAATGCTTTTTCACCAGATGTAATATAAGTCTAAGGTGTCCCCTGAATGTGTCTGTGAAGTTTCAGCTCAAAATACCCCATAGATTTTTTTTAATTAATTTTTTTAACTGCCTATTTTGGGGCATCATTAACTATGCACTTATTTTTTCAGCGCACCGCCCCTTTAATTCGCCTGCTCCCTGCCACACCAGCTCTCGACTATATTACAGTGCATTTACAAAGTTCACACAGCTAATATAACCCTCAAATGGATCTTTACAAGATGTTCGTCATGCATGCTGTGTGCATGCTTCGGATCATGTGAGTAAAGTATTTATTTTGATGTTTATATTTGATTCTGAATGAGTTTGAGGCTATGCTCTGTGGCTAACGGCTAATGCTACACTGTTGGAGAGATTTATAAAGAATGAAGTTGTGTTTATGAATTATACAGACTGCAAGTGTTTAATAATGAAAATAGCGACGGCTCTTGTCTCCGTGAATACAGTAAGAAACGATGGTAACTTTAACCACATTTAACAGTACATTAGCAACATGCTAACGAAACATTTAGAAAGACAATTTACAAATATCACTAAAAATATCATGCTATCATGGATCATGTCAGTTATTAATGCTCCATCTGCCATTTTCGCTGTTGTTCTTGCTTACCTAGTCTGTTGATTCACCTGTGCAGATCCAGACGTTACTGGCTGCCCTTGTGTAATGCCAAATTTTGAATCTAGGGCACCTTTAAACTTTTGCCAGAATCCTGTGTAGCAATATGTCTATAACTGGTGTTTGACAATAGTCATAATTCAAATTTAAGATATCTTTAATTCATCATCAGATATTCAAAATATAATTTTAGATATTTGAGAGTAATGTATTACTAGTCAAATCACAATTGTAGATAACTTGAATTGGAATTTTTCCTAGTCAAATCTCATTTAAAGGTAACTGCAATTTAATTATGGGTATCTCAATCTGAATTTTGGAGATATCTGCATTTAGCTTTGTGACTGTTTTCAATGTAGATATCTGGAATTAACATTCTGACTAGTCAAAATTACTTTATAGATATCTGAAACGTGCATGTAAACACACCTTTGCTAAGCCCCACCTTAAACATTTTATTAGCCAATCCTACCTTGGAAACTGTTGTCATCCGTTATTTTGTCTAAGCATTGTATAATAAAGGTCCTGTATGTTTGGGTCATTTTAATTCAGTTTGAAAATAAAAATGTAGCTGGGGCACATAAGATGTAAACTATAAATGTAACTTGTGTAAATTGACAGGTAAACTTTTATTAACTTATAATCTTTTTAAAATCAGCCTTTTTTGACTGGATCTGAAGCTTGATTCTGATGTTTATTTGTACTGTCATTCACATTTTTGGTGTACAATACCATTGTTCTCTTGACTTTTTTAAAAATGTACAATAAATTAATTCATATGAGCAGTTTGCTGTCTTTATTGAACATTACACTTTAGTTGGCCTGTTTTGCAGCATGATTCTATTAAAATACAACGCTGCATATACATGGTGTGCTGAAGATCTTTTACCATATGATGGATCCAGATTTTATCTAATAATCCCTGAAGTAATTTCATCCAATAGCTTTTCTCGCCGTGACGACAAAAGCAGACTACCGTTAGCAGTTAGCACTAATCGTTAGTCAGTGCTGGGTCGTAACTGATTACATGTAATCTGGATTATGTAATCCGATTCCAAAACTAAGTACTTGTAATAAGATTATATTACATTTTAAAATACTCATAATCAGACTAAGTTACTTTTTTATTGATTTTTTTATTGATCATTTCAGTGATGCATCACTGTCTCTGGAAGGCTTTTGTCTTTCAAACACATTAAATTGTACAAATTCACATCATTTCATATTTTATGTAATCCAGGGACTCCTCAAATTTTTCATTTTTCTTTAACCTTTACTTGAATTACCCCCTGCGATTTTAAATTGATAAATTAGGTCAATAATAAACTTAAGTCAATAATAATAATAAATAATAACAAAATTAAGTTCACGGTTCTCTTATGTATCTTAATGCTCCCATGACATGCAAGTAAACAAATAAAATATATATTTTTTAAAACTTAAAAAAAATACCATATCATTTTTTTTAAAAAGGGTTTTATTTTTTAATTTTAAAAATATTTATTTTTAAATTTAGATTTAAACGTATTTAGAGATATCTTGAATTTTAAAAAAAAATGGATCTGAGCAATAAATTGATTTGGGCACACACACCCCTGCCATAGTTCATTTCAGTTTTCACTGTTAGAGGGCGCTATAACAAACAATACTCAAAAGTGTGCAACTGTGTGTTGAGCAGAATTTTTACACTAAAACAGCCGTATCCACAGTATCCATACACTCTATTATTTTTCATTTGGCAAATGTGGTTATTTTCGCCACTGTCTGAATCTGCTTCCACCCTGATGATTTCCTCTTGCTGCTCTATTAAGATTATTATAGATAGCTTTATGACTAGTGTGACTTTTTTTGTGGCTTTGCATTTTATTTTCTCTTTGGTTTCAGGTCAAGTTTACGCCCCAAGTTTATGCCACGGACTGCAGAGTGTATATGTTTAAACCACAAGCTCACTGCAGTGTTACACTGGGAAAGTGTTTTGCAGCGTGAAGTGAAGGCAGTGCATTAGAAATTCAACAACACAACCAGGATATGCACACATTTATGTGCAATATGCATCACTGACAGAGCTAAAGAACACACTGACTCCCCTGCAGTAAGTCACAATTGGACCAGTCACAGAATTCGCTGCTGCAAGTACAAGCACCGCTACTTGTGAGCAAACTCAGCGCATCAGTGTTCCACACCCTGTGAAGATCAGTGTTTGGCGACATGATCGTCTTCACAGGAAATTATGGGCCAGCCTGTTAGAGAGATGGTGAGCCGCTGTTAGCTGCTCCTGTGAAGTTTTGCCTTATCATTCCCTGAATAAGTCAGTCACAAATAAACCTTACTGAGGGCCCTTACAATGCATCTGAATCAATCTCATAAAATCAACTGTGAAAATAAGAGAATTACCAACTGTTTTTTCTCAAGTTTATTGCAAGTATATATAAATATATACACTGATACACTGAAGTATATACACTGATCAGGCATAACATTATTTTGGCATCAGAACTGGACCACAGAGCAATGGAAGAAGGTGGCCTGGTCTGATGAATCACGTTTTCTTTTACATCACGTGGATGGCCGGGTGCGTGTGCGTCGCTTACCTGGGGAACACATGGCACCAGGATGCACTATGGGAAGAAGGCAAACCGGAGAAGGCAGTGTGATGCTTTGGGCAATGTTCTGCTGGGAAAACTTGGGTCCTGCCATCCATGTGGATGTTACTTTGACACGTACCACCTACCTAAGCATTGTTGCAGGTCATGTACACCCTTTCATGGAAACGGTATTCCCTGGTGTCTGTGGCCTCTTTCAGCAGGATAATGCTCCTGCCACAAAGCAGAAATGGTTCAGGAATGGTTTGAGGAGCACAACAATGAGTTTGAGGTGTTGACTTGGCCTCCAAATTCCCCAGATCTCAATCCAATCGAGCATCTGTGGGATGTGCTGAACAAACAAGTCTGATCCATGGAGGACTTAAAGGATCTGCTGCTAACATCTTGGTTGCAGATACCACAGCACACCTTCAGGGGTCTAGAGGAGTCCATGCCTCGACGGGTCAGGGCTGTTTTGGCAGCAAAAGGGAGACCAACACAATAATAGGAAGGTGATCATAATGTAATGCCTGATATATTGCTGTCATGACATGCATTAGTGGTTGTCTAACAGCTTGTGCAGATGTGTAAAGAGCAGGTGTGGCCCCTGGGTGCTGTGGGCTTGTCTTGGCATCTTTCCTTATCAATTCCAATCTGCACTCTGTTTTGTAGCTCTTATTCAAATTAGCAACTGCTACTTCGACTTCAAGGTTGATAGCTTTTATAGTCATTTTAATATATATATATATATATATATATATATATATATATATATATATATATATATATATATATATATATATATATGATGTACAGTCACAAATCTGTATCTCTTGCAGTGAAGTAAAAGGTGTCAGCTAGTCTTGGTCTCCCTTGAACTCATATATTTTAGACTAGTGTGACCTGAATCTATATAGGCACACAATTCGTGTTGATTTGATCTAAAGGCACTGTTAGGAAACTATCCACTCTTTTAGAAACATTGTATGGGTATAAAACTGTTTTATTTGTTATGGACCTTTTGTGATGTAACAAGTGCAATAATGTGGTAATGAGCTTTTGATGTCTTCGGTTTAGGAACAAAAGTTTCCACAGGAAATCGCCCTTTCTCTTGTTTCAATAATTGAGTAACTTTCAAAATGTTGTTGCATTTTGCAGCCAGACCGGAAAATGGCCTCACGGAGCTTCTAAACAACGCCTTTATCGTGTTTGACGAAGCAAATATATTTAATATTTAAATGCCAAATTATTATACGTCATCAACATGTGATTACTAGCAGATGGCGCGCCACGCCAAAACAGAAAGCAACCTCCCATTGTTTCCTTTTGTCTGCATACACTAATTAAAATCACCATAAAGCCTTTAAAATTACTTTTTTCATCTGATTCATGCAGCGCCACGCCTGCTTTACATTTCGCTCCGGACAGCCAATCACCTTCCATCTGGCGTTCTGCGTCACGAACAGGTGCAGCCAATCAGAGACGCCGGCCGACTGCCACCGCCAAGCTTGTGTGCGGAGTTCTACAGCACTCAGGAAGTGCGCGCGGCGCGAGCGGTTACTGCGCGTTCACTCTCATACATTCACAAGTTGTTTGTTTTCCACTTTGACAGGCCGTTTCAACGCACTTCAGCCCGAAATCCAAGGTAAGGCTTGACTTTGCGTGTTCGGACTGAACTATAAACACTGAACGAGGAGAATGTCATACTGTTGCGCGAATGTTTCATATTTTGACAGCAGCGTTTGTTGTTTGTGTGTTCAAGCTAAACAAGTTTTCGGAATTAGGTTTGTGTCGTTAACAGTTATCAAACCTTACAGCGTTGATGTTTTTATTCTAGCTGTAATTATTGACGTGAACAAGTGCAGTTTCAACAAATTAACAGTTTCTATTGTTATATCCATGTTTTTTTCCCTCTTAAATTCTAATAATGCGGTTATATTCCCTTATAAAGTGCTGATAATAATAGTAGAGCGCGCGTTCGCCGGTGTGTCGAGCTGTCAGGCAGCGGGTGCGCGCGGAGCGGCTCGTATGCTGCGCGAGCGCCGGGCGGTGGTTCGTTAGTTTGTTCTGCAGCTTTTGCACATTTCCGCTGCTCGGAGGACTCGGTTCTCGGTTCTGACGAGTTTACCGTCGCGTTTACCGTCACATCCCCTCACGTTTTCGTCTAACATCGCTTCAGATGAAAGTTATAGGAATAGGCAGGTAGTTTATTGTCGTGTTACTCATAAAACTTTGGCCTTGAGGCGATAATGTCACATTAAACTTCTGAGTAGATTTTACCTCAGTTTGCGCGCATAATGTAGTATATTCCTGTCAGTTGTATGGTTTTAACGCGTTTATATATATATAACAGTCATAAACAGCGTTGTAATCAGCTGGAACACATAGAAAAGTCCTTCAGCGGTTTTACTATGGTACATTGATGGTGTCAGGTGAGGATACTGTTGTCCCTTGATACATACCATGGTACTGAGTGATTGCTATAATCATGTATCATATTTACACGTTGTACCGTATTTTACAGTTGAACAGTGGTCAGTATGCTGTAGTTACCATGGTACCGTACTAAAAATTATTGTAATATAATAAAAAAAAACACGATTTTGCCATGGTGACATGTTTGAAAAAAGCGGTATGCTCCAGGTAAAAATCAAACACTGTAAAAAGTAATACGCTATATCTACATACAATTTTGGCAACAGATTACAAGCAATATTATTAATTAACTTCAACTAGAGAAATAGATTTGAGTTAGAATTAATCAAAATTAATTCCTTAAATGTCTACCATTTAAAACGAGTAAAATTTAAACAAAAATATCTGAATAACAGACAGACGTCAAAGATGAATTAAAGGGTTTGTTCACCCAAAAATGAAAATTCTGTCATTTATTACTCACCCTCGTGTCGTTCCACACCCGTAAGACCTTCGTTAATCTTCAGAACACAAATTGAGATATTTTTGATGAAATCCGATGGCTCAGTGAGGCCTCCATAGGGAGCAATGACATTTCCTCTCTCAAGATCCATTAATGCACTAAAAACATATTTAAATCAGTTCATGTGAGTACAGTGGTTCAATATTAATATTATAAAGCGACGAGAATATTTCTGGTGCACCAAAAAAAGCCAAAATAACTTATTTAGTGATGGCCGATTTCAAAACATTGAAGAAGCTTCGGAGCATTATGAATCTTTTGTGTCGATTCATGATTCAAACCGCCAAACTGCTGAAATCACGTGACTTTGGCGCTCCGAATCGCTGATTCGACACAAAAGATTCATAATGCTCTGAAGCTTCCTGAAGCATTGTAACACTTTAAGAACTCTTTATTGCTAACATTGAAGACACCTGATGATAACAAGCAGAATCACTGAAGGAAAGAGAAACACAAGAATTAAGAGGTTTAGATGTTGATGCTGATTTGATTGAAAATAGTTGGTCACTATTATGTTGATCAGTGTTTCATTTAGTTGGGCAGTTTGACTCTTTGCTTTTTATGTCAGTTTGTGGTTTTTGCAATGGTGTTTGCTAATTTTACACATTTTAAATGGTTGACTTCTAAGGAATTAATTTGATTAATTCCAACTCAATTCTTATATGTTCAATTTAATTAATAATATTGCGTGTAATCTGTTGCTTCAATTTTATTGAGTAGATAGAGCGTATTACTTTTTACAGTGTATGGTATGTCCATAAACTAGATACCTTTTTCACTAATATTGCCATTTCTGAGAATATTTGTAAAGTATGTTTCTCTTGAATTATTATTATTATTATCTGTGGGTTCTTTCCCCCTTTGAGACTGTCTATTTTTGTTGCTGTGCACCGTTTTGTGGAGAAACACCTGAGCCTTGTTATTTAGGCTTGTTCACTTGTGAAGTAAACATTCAAGAAAATATAGAGAGAAATATGAAGTCAGTATGAAACAAGTTGCGATTGTCTTTTCTTCTCTATTGTGATGCATATATCCAAGTGAAACGGCTTCTCGAACAAGAAAAAATGTAGGGCGGGACTTGATTTTGTCAATCAGGACTTGATTGGATGGTTGTGGTTTGATCTCATGTGAGTGACAGGTTGCCCCACCCTCATGCCAGTAAACACGGCATCAGAGAAGAGGGACGGGAAGTTATTTTTATTAAAGATTACGAGGACACATGAATTTAAAAAAATATATATATAAATAATTTCTAATAAATACTGTGATATTCCATAAAAAAAAAAAAGTTTTGTTTTCATGGTGACTTTAGACAGAGATGTAGTTTTGTGTGGTAATTGGAAAAGAAAGCTCTGGAGTGTGAGGTCATGGGGTTTTTGTTGGCTTAGTGTACTGAGATTGCAGGCCAGGCTGTGTCAGATTTGAAGCAGACATCTGTTGGTCCCGCACAAACGGTCTGGATATTTAATCCTTCCAGTGGAGAGGAGGAGGAGGAGGAGGGAAACGAGACCCCCACCCCAGAGCTCACAGCTTTTGTGACAGGTGTCCCCCTGCTATTCAGCACCTCAAGCAACTTTTCCCGTGCGTGTGAGTGCGCTTGCGTATTTTGAGGCCTTTGTCTGTTTATTTTCTGTCTGCGGTTGCATCTTTGCTGGTGTATTAGAGAAAAGCTCCTCGTCAGCTAGTTTAACAGCCGCGCGTATTGAACGTAAAGTTCAGATGTATTGATCTGTTGACCTAATACTGCATTGTTGTGACGCAGCTGTCACGTGAGAGGCTGCGGTCTGTCTTTGTGTTTGTATTTGCACCCGCACAAAAGAGAGTGAAAGGACAGAGAAAACACACACCACGGATCCTTTTTGGCGCCATTTCCCAGCTGTCTCGCTCAGTGGTGTGTACTCCAGTGTCACTGTAACATGCCCCGTGGGACACGCTCGCATACAGTTAGCGCTCTGCCGCCTGCGAGTGCTAACAGAACGTAGGTGTGTGTTTGTGCATCTTGCTGTGTATGTAAGCCTAGTCCTCCTGGGAGACTAAACTTAACCTTCTCCATTCATGTCGCAACACTGCGCTTTCCATTCTAGGCAGCGGGAGATCTAGCATCAGGTTTCCGGATGGCTCAAAGTATGTATTTATTCACAGCAAGTTATTTACACTTTGGATTTAGTTACTTTTTCATATCAGAATTGACCCTTTAAAGCAGAGCTTCTCAGACCTGTCCTGGTGATCCCCAGTACTGCACATTTTGTATGTCTCCCTAATCAAACAAACCTGATTCAGCTCATCGGCTCATTAATAGAGACTGCAAGCAGATATGTGCTGTGTTCGAAATCGCCCCATACCCTCATTCACTAATAAAGTCCACTTGAGGGAGTAGAAAGTACCAACTTCAGTATCAGTCGGTACTAAAATTTTAAAAATGCGCTTTGAGTGCTGTTGAGTGGATTCGTAAACACCTCTGATTGGCCATCGTGATGACGCGCTCATCAGATATGGCTGTGATTGGCTACAATGATCAATGCACGGGAGTGTTTGAAAGCACACCGAAGTGTTTGAATTTGAAAGCGTGAGCGTTTGAAAGCAGGCGTCTATCAGTAGATCGGTCCATGTGTATCTGTGTAAGCGCTCGGTCAAGAGCGTCATTGTTGACCGTTTACCGTTTTTAAAGCATTGATCATTGTAGCCAATCACAGACATCTCTGTTGAGCGCTTGAACACAACCAGAAGTGTTTACGAATCTGCTCAACAGCGCTCAAAGCGTCACATTTTTAAAATTTCAGTACAGACTTGGTACAGAAGTCGGTACTTTTGACAACACTATGAGGGATTGAATGAAAACGAGTGAGTGAATTCAGACACTGAGTGCACTGGAAGGGCTAGTGCTTGCTGTTTATTAATCATTTGAAATTTGGCATACTGGCAGCTCCAGTAGTAATGAAAAGATTTATCTTGAGCTCTGTCACGGAAACTAGCATGAATAAACCTTAAAGGATTGGTTCACTTTCAAATGATTATTAGCCCAAGCTTTACTCACCCTCAAGCCATCCTAGGTGTATATGACTTTCTTCTTTCTGATGATCTCAATCGGAGTTATATTAATAAATATCCTGACGCATCCGAGATTTATAATGGCAGTGAACGGGTCCAACGAGTATAAAGCTCAAGACAGTGCATCCATCCATCATAAACGTATTTCACACGACCTCTGGAGCGAAACGATGCATTTGTGTAAGAAAAATATCCATATTTAACAAGTTATAAAGTAACATATCCAGCTTCCGCCAGACTGCCTCCCGTATTCAGCTTACGAAGAAAGTGTAATGCTGTGTTCACACCAAACGCGAATAGAGCGTCTGGCGTGAATTGTTTCAATGTTAAGTCAATGTAAAGACGCGTTTACGCGCGTCTGGAGGTCTCGCGGCGCGAATGAGGCGTTTAGCGCGGCGCGGATGACGCGAATTCGCCTCATTCGCGCGTCTAGTTCGCGCGAATGACGCGAATTGAGCGTTTCGTGCGATTCGCGCGAATGGTGCTTTTTGTGCATTTACGCGTTTGACGCGAATTCGAGTCTGACGCCCGAGTTGAAAAATTTGAACTTTGGCGTAAATTCGCGCCGCGTTAACCAATCAGGAGCCTGCTTGCTGCTGTGGCGGCAGGCCCGCCCGGAGTCACTCATTCAAAATGGATGAACGACTGATATTATCAGTGAGCAGTCACCCAGAGATTTATGACACAAGTTCATAGTAGAGACAGGAATAAAAAGGACCTCGCTTGGAAGAGTGTCGGTGAGGAGATTGGGCAACCTGGTAAGTTGTAAATACACATTTCCACTTTTGAGTCACGTACACGTTTATCGACCCGCGACCCGCTATTTCGCTCTAGACGCGCGAATGCATTCAAAATGTTCAAGCGGCAAACTAGACGCGGTAGACGCGAATTTGACGCTCTATTCGCGTTTGGTGTGAACGCAGCATAACACCTCTCGCAGTTCAAAACGCTTACACTACGTCCTTCACCTTCTGTATTCAATATACAGAAAAGCTTCAAGCTAGATATTTACGGTTTGGAAAGCGTATGGATGATTCAGCCACGGGCGCCATCTTCTGGCGAGATGCAGGAATTCATTCGGCGTGACTTTCACAGTGCATCATGGGTATTCTCTAGCCGTTGAGCGTGCATCAGTTGTACACTCATTTAGGGCTGTCACTAATGATTATTTTGGTAATCGAGTAATTAATCTATTTATTTTGACGATTATTGAGTAATCTGATTTTTTGTGGCAATAAAAAAAGAAAATTCATTATGTATTATAACAAATGCCTGCAGAGGGCACCAACAGCCTGGTGATTGTTGTTGTTACCAGCAGATCAAATCCATAATATTGGTCAAATGTTTACTTAATCTTTAATATTTGGCCACTTCTTTACAAAGTAAATACTACAGCTACTGTAATTTCTTGAACAAGATCATGTGGACATCAAAAGATGCAAATGCAGAGCGAGGCTTTAAACTTTTATTTTGAAATTGCGATGAACAGCTCGCATATTTAGAAACATATGTATACTCCTGTGTTTGCTTAACCGAGCTGCTGAGATGCACTCCACGCATGTAAAACACGCAATACTTGGCATGACATGGCAATACAATTGTATCACATTATTTTGACAGGTAAAGTTGTGGGTGTTATTTTTGGTGGTGTTGTTGTTGTTGGATTGGGTGGGTTTTGGTGAGCTTTTGGGCTGAAAATAGTCCACTCAGTCTGGCAACACTGATTGTGATTTGATAAAACACAATTTTTTTTAACCGCAAAGGCTGCGATTACACTCTGGTCACATAACACATGAGAGTAGAGCAGTCTGCAGAGGAGCGAGCCGACAGCACAGTTGGCTTTCATCATTGCAAGTTCTTTGGTGTCGGTTTGGTGTGTCCCTACCCTAAGGCAGTGGTTCTCTCAGTCCTTTTGATTCAAAGGCTCTTGTTGTCCAACACAATATTCAAAGCCCCCACTCCCATACAAGCTAAGATATTTTTATTATTTCTGCTGTAATCATGACAAAGCTTTTTTTTTTCAAACCTTCTTATTAACGAAAACTGAGAGTATTGATAAATAAATTAAATAACCACAATTTATATTGATTCCAACAGTTTCAAGAGCTGTATGGTCATCAATTAACTCAATAGTTATTGAGAGGGGGGACAATGTTTGTCATGTTTTAGCATTTTATTTTAGATTATAGTTAGGATATTTGAGTATATTAATAATAATTTATTAATTAAATATATATTAAGTCGTTGTGCAGCTACTTTAGGCGTTTGTGAAGACCTGGTTGAGAACCACTGGAGTAAGGACTTCATTAAAACTGTAATTGATTATTCGCCTCATCAGATTGTCCATTCACATCAGCATGTTGCATCTCATAATAATATAACCAGACTAAAATATAAGATGTTGTTCATTAAATGGCTTTAGAGGACTTTAATGGTCTTTTTTTTTTTTCTTTGGAGTTTGACAGCTTGTGCATGGTCACTTTTTGATTTTGTGGTGTGGAAAAGAGCTGGAACAATGATCTTAATATGTTTGCTGATCAATATTTATATGTCAATAAAAGCCTAAATTAAATCTGTTCATCATATAAAAGTGATCTGGTCTTTTAGTCAAGATTAAGATTAATATTTTTGTGTAAACTAACCCTTTAAGAGAACACAGACTGTGTTTGTATGAGGGACAGACTAATTAGAGCTTCCTGCATTTCCTGTTGTAGGAATCTTGGGCATCTCAAATATGGAATGTTGGACATTAAAAGCCACACAGAGTAGATATACTGTATTTGAACATGGGTGGATGTTAAAAATACCGTTGTCCCATTTTGTTTTATTTTAACCTATAGTTGTTGTTGTTTTTTTTTTGTAGAAATTGATGCGTGACATTATAACTTTAAAGGGTTAGTTCATTATTTACTCACCCTCATGTCGTTCCAAACCTGTAAGACTTTCATTTATCTTCAGAACACAAATGGAACTATGAAACTGACGCTTCAAAAAGTTTAAAAAGAGATTGTAAAACTAATCCATATGAATTGAGTGGTTTAGTCCAAATTTTCTGAAGAGGCTTGGTTGCTTTAGGCCTATATGATGAACCAATTTAATTTCTGCTTTTATTCACATGTAAACATTGATCAATGCATCAGATATGATAAACAGAAGCTCAACGCTTGTTCGCTTGATGTGTGAGAACCAATGAGGTTCATTCTCGTGTTAAACAGCACGTTTGAGTTTCCACAAGAACCAGTGAGGTTCATTCTTGTGTGTTACGCAGCACGTTTGAGGTTCATTCTCGTGTTAAACAGCACGTTTGAGTTTCAACAAGAACCAGTGAGGTTCATTCTTGTGTGTTACGCAGCACGTTTGAGGTTCATTCTCGTGTTATGCAGCACGTTTGAGCTTCAGCAAGAACCGATAAGGTTCATTCTCGTGTTACGCAGCACTTTTGAGCTTCAACAAGAACCGATAAGGTTCATTCTCGTGTTACGCAGCACTTTTGAGCTTCAACAAGAACCGATAAGGTTCATTCTCGTGTTACGCAGCACTTTTGAGCTTCAACAAGAACCAGTGAGGTTCATTCTCGTGTTACGCAGCACTTTTGAGCTTCAACAAGAACCGATAAGGTTCATTCTCGTGTTACGCAGCACTTTTGAGCTTCAACAAGAACCAAGTGAGGTTCATTCTCGTGTTACGCAGCACTTTTGAGCTTCAACAAGAACCGATAAGGTTCATTCTCGTGTTATGCAGCACTTTTGAGCTTCAACAAGAACCGATGAAGTTCATTCTCGTGTTACGCAGCACTTTTGAGCTTCAACAAGAACCAGTGAGGTTCATTCTCGTGTTACGCAGCACTTTTGAGCTTCAACAAGAACCAGTGAGGTTCATTCTCGTGTTACGCAGCACTTTTGAGCTTCAACAAGAACCGATAAGGTTCATTCTCGTGTTATGCAGCACTTTTGAGCTTCAACAAGAACCGATGAAGTTCATTCTTATGTTACGCAGCACGTAACACTTCTGCATGAACCAGTGAGATTCACAGTAGATGGTTTACAGTAATGCACTGCTGCTATCATGGCCATTGCAACAACACTGAGGGGCCACAGAACGCGTTTTTCTATTCCAATGTGCTACTTTCCCATTGTTCTTCTATGTAAACGCGTTTGATAGACGTGCATGACCGTTATGCTCACGTCTTTTGCAGCGCCTCCCACATAAGCGCTGCGTTTTTAAGACGTCGTGTCAAGTTAAAAGAATTTCAACTTTTACACGCAGTGCCGCTCATTAATGTCAGTTCCAAAACAGTGGACCAATCAGAAGAATTCGGAGGCGGGGCAAGCGTTGCAAGCTTCTTTTTACAGTAGCAAGTTGGCATGACAACTGTTTTATATAACGGCAGCATGGTGGAGGAGGCGCTCATTATTAACGTATTTTCTTTTTTTTCCATGTCAAAACTCGTTTCTAGCAATTCTGCTGTTAGCCTATTTCCATTATTGTCGTTATTGCACGTTATGCACGATACGTTGTTATATCACGTCTCAAAAGCGCGTCTCGAGACCCTCGCGTTTTTAGACTCAAAGATGCGTTACTGTGTGAATGGCCCCTGAGAAAGCAAAACGTACTTGTATTGTTTTGATTTGTGCTCTTACACAATCCGTAAAACAGCAGTGTGAAATTGAGCTAGTTGTAGAGCGCCCGTCGTTCTTTTTCTCTTTCAAGGCAATTGACCAGGTGTCGTGGAGGTTAACCTGTGCAACTTCTCAGCATTGAATATAGCATCACACTGTTTCTTGAGCGTGTTTGTGTATGCTTCCTCTTTTCAGTGACCTTAAGCGACAGCATGAGCCGGGCTGTTTGTATTTCAGACACGCACACACGGATACGCTCCCTCAGAAGACCAAATGTCACCCTCCTCCTTCTCTTGTCCTCGGTGTAGCCCACGCTAATCAGTTTGGCTATAGTAGCAGAGGCCTCCTGGAGAGTGTAGCTCCTTATAGCTTTGACAGAAGGAGTGATGGGGGATGCTGCTCCAAAGGCTTTTAAAGCCTCAGATCTGCAGCGTCAAACTTATTTTATCCTTCGGACGTTAATATCATCTTGCTTAGCTGCTGTCCACCTCTCAGTCCCTGTCCCCCAATAAATGGTAGATGACCCAGCCGTTGCCATGGAGATGGACTGAGTCGCACAAGTGACAGATGGAGGGGGTTACAGAAAGATGAGGGAGTGGTCTGTCTTCGAGGATGTGAAACCCCCACCATACCACATTGGAAAGTCCTGCGAAGTGTATCCCTGTAACATGCAGCTTTGGCTGGTGGATTACAGCTCACCAGCTTCTACCAGCCAGCAGATCTCATAACTGAGTTCACTTGAACAATAAACTTACTAATTAATCTAATTAAAGTACTTTTAATACCATCAGCACAACATATTGTGACTTGCACTTTCCCAGTTCTCAAAGAGTAAGGGCTGTTGCAGTCTTAAGTCTAGCCTTGAGCAGAACTGCAGGTCTGGACGGGCATTTGAAGTTTGAGGCCCAAACCCGCCCTGTAAAAGATACCCAGACAAGTATTGTTACATTTTAAAGGGATAGTTTACCCAAAAATGAATTATCCCATGATTTACTCACCCTCAAGCCATCCTAAATGTATATGACTTTGTTCTTTCAGATGAACACAATCATATTAAAATATATCCTGGCTCTTCCAAGCTTTATAATAGCAGTAAATGGGGCGTTGTATTTTGAAGCCCAAAAAAGTGCATCCATCCATCATAAAAGTAATCCTCCAGGGGGTTAATGAAAGCCTTCTTAAGTAAACCAATGGGATTTTGTAAGAAAAATATCCATATTTAAAACTTTATAAACTATAATAACTAGCTTCCAGCAGATGGTCATATGCATTAAAAAATTAAAAATTCATATTTTACTATTTCCTCTCCAAACAAGTTGACCAAATTAGGAAAAAATGTAGAATCTAGGTTAAAGAAGGTAGGTTTTTATTAGAAATTCACAAACTCAAACTCTCTTTTATCTGGAACCATTGGGCTCTAGGGAGCAGATGGGAAAACCCTGGTTTTGGATGAAACCTGAAGTACAGCACTGTTGTTTGCTCTACTTCATGAACCTCATAATTTTGAATCGATGACCCCCATCCCCCTAAACTACCCTAAAATGATCAAAGCTGGCCTGTTTCTTCAGCCCCCTCCCCACTACTGTGTCCGCCTCAGACTGGAGTAGAATCACCTCTTCCAGGTCAGTGCTCTTCAGTCTATCGATGATGGAGATTGAGAGAAGGAAGAGAGAACAGTGATGAGCAGAGAGAGAAAGGGGAGAAAAGAGGGATGGGGAGAGAATGAGAGGTCAGGCTAACAGACGAAGATCTTGGGGATTTATGGCAGGCCAACTAAAGGACGGAAGAGAATGACAATAGAGAGGAATAGGGGAGGGTTACAGCAGGGCGACTGTGTCTTAAGGCCACATGCAAGGATAAGAGCTCACATGTAATGGAAAGAAAACTAGAAGGTGAGCAATAACCATGATATAATGATTATAAAATGCTCATGATGCTAGGGTGTTAGGTGTTGCTGTGTGGTCTCAGATTGTTCTGATTAATTGGCCTGGTCAAGGTTTATTAGTAAGTCAAAGGACCCTGACAGTGACCGTACGAGTTTTCCGCTCAGGAATGTAATGGATGTGGTCTGTGTGGCATCTGTGTGCATTATCGTAGAGGATTTTGCATTCCACCGGTGAGCTGTGAACGGCTCGCCACTGCAGAGCAATGATGCGTGTGTTTACATTTAAAACACCACCTCATCTGTTTAGTTCAATGCATCATGCTGCCCTGCACATAACCGTTTTGCTTCTGCATGTTCAAGCATGTGAAAACCACAACATGACTGTGCTAAAATCAGCACAACAATGCAAAACGTTTCCTTACATTAGACTAGGTTCATCTGACTGATAGTTAGAGTAGATAATTAAAACACCATAGCTTGTTAAAGATCAATATCAGTCCATTTATTATGTGATTTTTCAAACATTTTAGATGGTGATACATCTGATTGTGGGTTTGAATGATTGTGAACTTGACTACTACATTTTATGAAGAAAATGTGGGTGGTACTGTTGGTTGTGCAGCTGCTAAGATGTTTATGTATTTTTTTAAGAATTGCTAAATGGTTGACAGAGTTTGTTTGCCTCCATAATATTATGTGCCCAGCTTAATAGATGTTGAGAAAACCCGTTGTTATAATTGTAAGTGTATTATCATGAAAGGTTTTCTTAACTTAAGGGGTTTTGTATGACTCAGTGCCCGGTTGCATAAAGCACCTTAAGTTTTTCCCTTAAGTATAACACTTAAGGCGTGATTTCCCCTTAACTAAGGGAATGACTTAAGGGTGTTGCATATAATCTCTTAAACTGTTCACTTAGGTAAGGGAAACCGTTAAGTGTTTAACGACAGCATCCCAGGTTTTGCCGTTAAAAAATTCTACTGTTGCCATGGACACGTTATTTGTTAATACGTATCGTGGTAAGTTTTCACAGAAAACAACATAATATGGATAAGGAAAACAAAAAAGAAAACCAAATATGAAAGAGAACGACCAGACAAGAAACTCAAATTGATAGTTTACTCAAAATTGAGATTTCTGCCGTCATTCACTCACCCTCATGTCGTTCCAAACCCATAACACATTCATTCATCTTTGGATAACAAATAAAGATATTTTTAATATTCTCTCATCATTTATGTCCATTTATTGAAAGACATCCATATGATTACGGCTGTGTCGGAAGCTCAAATGTGCGCGCAAGAACCAATGAGGTTTGTTTTTGCGTGTGATGCACGCACGTTTGCGCTTCCGTTGACCATATAAGATATGTTATAGATATGTTATATTTCATCAATGTTTATGTGAATAAACCGCTAAAGTACAATTTGTCTATCATATAAAGCGGCCGATCGTGGCACGTTATACGACTTGGATTGAACCTGCTCACTCCGTGTAACACTTAAGGTGAAGTTTTACGAACCTTACGATATACTTAGGGAAATGAAGGTTAAGGGGCTTTATGCAACTCTTACGCATTACTTAAGTGAAAAATATATACTTAAGGGAAATTCTTAGGGTTTATGACGTTTCGCCTAAAGAAACCCTTAAGTAACACTTAACGGTTATTTTCTGCAACACCCTTAAGTTTAAGGGAAACATAAGGGCGATCTTAAGGGAAAATTACACTTAAGGTGCTTTATGCAACCGGGCACAGGTCCCTCCTTCACTGTAGTCAATGGCAGTGTTTCCCAACCCTGTTCCTGGAGGCACACCAACACTACACATTTTCAAACTCTTTCTTATCAAACATGCCTGATTCAACTCATCAGCTTGTTAGTAGAGACTCCAAGACCTGAAATAGATGGGTCTAGGGGTGTAACGGTACATGAATTCATCATACAGTCAGTCGCAGGCGATCCCACACTCCAATCCAGAAGGGGGCATGCGCGGTAATGCATTGTAGCCTAACCACTTTTAACCAGCATTAACCACCAATAATCGCAATGAGCTCTGTGTTTTGTTACTTTCGATAAGAAACAAAGTGTCATCATTCAAAATCTGTCAATTTTCTCACGAAATTCAAAGAAAAAATGAGTAATAGATTTCTGTATAGGCCCCTCAGTTCAAGCGGCAGCGCGGATCGCGAATGAACACGACCATCCCTTCCTCTTTAATGCTAGTTGAATGAATGAATAAACATAAAAACATCTGAAGGAATGTTGAAAGATACAGTACAACTTACTGATATGCATCATATCTCGTGTAATCGCTCAGTGTTTCAACCGCAGAAAGACGTCAATAAAACGGCTTGTGAACAGTATCTCACGTTGCATTACATTTACCTCAGAAAAGCCATTTAGTGTCCACAGCTTCTTAGTTCGCCAGAGAAATGAACTCTTTTGCTAAATGTATGCACTATATCAGCCTAGTGTTTTGGCCATTGTGTTCACACACGCTCATTGAATATGTCTGTGATTGGCTTCAATGATCAACACATGGGAGTGTTTGAATTTGAAAGTGGAAGCATTTGAAAGCAGGCGTCTATCAGGTGACCAGTCCACTGATAGACGCCTGCTTTCAAACGCTCCCGTGTGTATATGTGTAAGCGCTCAGTGAGGAGTGTCATTAATAACTACATTTTTGAACCGTTGATCGTTGTAGCCAATCACAGACATATCTGATGAGCGCGTGAACACTGGCCAATCAGAGGTGTTTATGAATCCGCTCAACAGTGCTCAAAGTGTCACATTTTTAAAATTTCAGTAAAATTCAGTAAAATTTAAAATTTCAGTAGACTTGGTATTGAAGTCAGTACTTTTGACAACACTATACTAGCCTATATATTAATTATATTTTACTTAACCTGTTAGTAATTTAAATTCTTAATTTTTTAATGTTTAAATAAATCCGTCATGAAAACAAGTCATGACAGCTACTGTGTAAATGATTATATTTCAACAACAAATTGGAGAAATTTTATAATTATATACAGAAGTTAATGCAAAAAATGCCTTTTGTGTGCAATTTACGTTTACATACAATTATTATTTGAGTGTTGATTATTATATCTAAAAATAAATAGCAACTGAATTTAATAGTTTGGTCTCTGTTGTTATTTGTGACATTTAATATTATAGTAATGTGTAAGTAAGGGCTCTCTGTATAGCATTTACAGCATTAGCTGAGATAAAATAAATAAATAAATTTAAAAAAGAAAACAATTTTTTTTTTTTAGTTTTCTCCCCCTGCTGTACCGAACCTTAACTTCAAAACCGAGGAATGTACCGAACCGTCATTTCTGTGTACCATTACTCCCCTAGATGGGTCAGATAAGGGAGACATCAAAAATATGCACTGTTGGAGAGCTGCCGATAAGAGGTTTGGGAAACACTGGTCTACAGGATGTTTTTACCTGTTTTTTTGGTTGGTTGGTTGTCCACCAGGCAAAAATTGTATGTTGGATTGGTTAAAAAAAAACAACAGCACTTCTTTATTAACAAGACACTTGATTTGAGGCATCATTCTTGTCTTTAGTTTAGTTGAATGCTTAGGGTTAGGAATTTGAACAAACCTCCAACTCAAGTATGAGTTTTATAAATAGCGACGCTTTCCTTCGCAAGCACCACTAATTAGATGAACAGACCTTTTGTTGTGATTGAGAACAAGCACATAAGTTTCAATAAATGGAGGTCAATAAAGCCCATTGAGGAAGGTCCTCACTAAGTTGCCTGTGATCTCAAGAGGCTTTTTAAAGGCCAGTCCTGCAAACAGGTAACAAAGCACGACAACAGACTTGATTTACAGTGCATAAATGAAATCTTTTGTCATCGGGCGGTCGCTGTGCTGTCCCGCTCCATTCTTGTCTGCTCTTACTCAGCAACAAGTTGTCTCTTTAGTGTCATGTCACCAGAGCAGTGTGTCAAGCCACGGTGACCCGAGTTCCCTTACATTTACTGGGTGGCCTCTCCCTCACCCAGGAAAAGAGAAATAGAGATTGGGGGAGGGCAAGTGACATAGAAAAGGAGAGGAAGAATAGAAGGACCTCCAGCCACTTTGAAGCTTCTCTCTGGTTCCTGTGTTGGGCTTCTCCCCCATGGGACAAAAGGCCTTTTATGTGTGGCTCAGGCAGGGGGCTGTAGGGGGGATTGTGGGACCGGGGCGGTGGGCGGCAGGGCTAGATCCCCCCCGTCTATTGATTTGCTCGGTATATTCTGCCTCACCCCCTCCACCCCAGCCAGGCTTACCAGCTGTCTGCTCTACACCTCTCCCAGCCTCCTCCGAAAGCCCCGGCCACAAAGACACACGCAGATCATATGGGCGCAGGCATTAGCATACTTTTTGGACCCAAGGCTTAAAGGAAGTTCATGGAGACACGCACAAGAATATACTGACGAGTATAGATGGAACTAGGGTCCTGTGAAATCGTTTAATTTTTCTGGATTCCGTTTTTTTTTTTTTTTCGTCTTAATTTTTCTGTAACTCCATTTTAATTGTTAAATTTTAGTAATGAAAAAGCATGTCTAATTATTTGAAACTTGTACAATTTAACATAAATTTATTAAAACTTTAACAAAAAGTTATTTTTTTTTTTTTAGGGCTTATGAAATACGTTTTATTTTTTTCTTAATTCCGTTATATTTTTACCAAATTCTGTTTGTTTTAAATTGTCTGAATTCTATTTTAATGGTTTAATTAAATTTTAATAATAATAAAGCATGTCTAATTAATTGAATTCATAAAAACAACACAATTTAAATGAAATTTCTATTAAATGTTTTGTTGTTTTTTTCAGAAATTGTGTTATGCATTTTAATTTTTCTGGCAATCAAATTGAAAGCATAAAACATAAATTTATCTTTTAATCATGACATTAAACAAACTTTTTTTGGCCCAACAAAGTGCTACACAACAGAGCTTTACTGTGAAAATTGTGATTATTCCTTAAAAATCAAGTTTTAATAATAATTTATTATTATTATTATTATTAATATTAATGTTAGTATTATTCCATTGAAGCTAAATTCTACTTGTAGCTAAATTCTACTTTACAACAGTAATATATTTCTGTCACAATTTCTTTTTTCAAGTTAAACTGAACTTTTATTTTGATAGTTTGCCGTGAAGAGCTTAGAGTTTCTGTGTGTTTCATGATATGATGATAGTTTTTCTCAAATGAAACTGTAAAATGCTTATGAAGTGAATCTCAGAGTGGCTCTGGAGATGAAGTTCATGCATTCATGACCTCGTATAGTGTGGCGGCAGAGGATAAAAACAGCGCAAGCACCACACGTGCTTAGGGCTGGGCGGTATATTCGAGTTTGTACGATATATCGATATATTTTTTTGTATATGATACGGAATGAGGCAATACCGTTTTTATCGATATACAGTAGTTTTATATTCTCAATACAATAAATGTGCCATATGCAGAATTTTAAACCTACAAATAAGTTTTTTTTTTTTTTTAATGATAACTGTAAAGAATCAAAATAGCCTAATTTAGCTAATTAGTTTGTGCTTCTGTTTTTATTTTCATTTTCAGTCTAGTGAATTTAACTTCTGCTTTAAAAAGCATTATTTTTATTTTTATATTGTAATGTTACAATGTTAGAATGTAAGGTAGTTTTCCATTTATTGCACAGATACAGGCCTAGTGTGCTAGACTTTGGTTACATTCACTATATTTGTTTTAATAGCATTCAGTATGAACACTGTTTGTAGGACTGTTAGGAATGTTAAATTAAGATTTTTAAAAAATAAATACAGATTTTGTTTTTGTTTTTTCTAAATCCAAATAGAAAAAATGTAGAAATTACTGAGATATATACCGTATATCACAATTTAGCCAAAAAATACCAGAGATATGATTTTTTGGTGATATGTGTGGTAAATGAAACGGCTCGACTCCGCCATTCATTCTCATAGAGACACACAGAACATGCAGGATTCATATTTAAATGGTCTTTTGCGGATTTAATATTCACAGACACTAGTCTATATCGGAAACTAATTTAAGTGTACTGACCTGCGGAACCATGCTTGTTTTGAGCGCACATGTAGCATGACAAGAACATCAGTGCTGCCGAAGTGGATGACCTACAATTTGTGGTGTGACCTTTATGCACTGGCACATGTTGTTTATGTAAACATTCATTGCAACTATGCAACGAATGCTTCCGAATGCTTCCAGTATGTTGGTGTAACAAGTTTTGGCAATATTTTGCAATCATATACTGCAGGGATGACATATTTTTGTAGGCCAGAACCCAGAAAAGTCAGTGGGTTTCTGAAATATCGGAGCACAGTTCATACTAGCACATCACCCATGCAAGTATGCAGTGCGTTCTCAGTGTTTCCTCAATTAGTAATATAGCAGACATTAATGTTACCTGTCTTCTGTGGCAAGGCCAAGAAGTAGTTTGAATCTTCCTGAGCTAGTTTAAAGTTAATTAATATATATATATAACCAACTGCCCGTGTAATAGCACATTCAGTTTAATGGCACTGACATTTGATGGACCCCCTTGAGGATCGAGGTTTGTTACCGCCATAGGCTACGTTTACATGCACCCAAATAATCCATTTGTAATCAGATTGATGGCTCAGTCGGATTGAAAAACGTTCATGTAAACACCTTAATCGATCCGATTGAGCTCGATCCGAATGAAATTGCAATCGGATTGGAAGGGGTGGTTTATTCCTTTTCTAATCCGATCCAACAGCAAAAACATTACCATGTAAACGTTTGAATCCGACTGCTTTCTCAATCGTATTCAGAAGTCTCTGGGGCACACGCGCAGTGCAATGTTGACACGCATTACGCAGTGCGCAAGTTCACGCTCACATCTTTAGTTGTAAAGATGTATGCCAACAGGCAGTGGCGTAGCTGTATCCCTTCGTCATAATATTGGAAATCTTTCCATTTTAAAACGAGAAGGGGAGCCAATGGATATCTCACACAAGAAGCAACGTGCAAACTTTGCGCAAGAGTTATGCCGGTGAAAAAGTCTCAACCTCGGTCAGTATTCACTATAGAAATTGAAAGTAAAAAGTGACGGAGCTGTCTGACGCTGCATTAATGGAGCATATTCTCTCAGAGACGAATTTCAACATAATATGCTGATAACTGTATATAACTGTCTTAATTTATTCCATTATTTCTCTTGTGGCCGTACATAGTGAAACAAATGAGAATAATAGTATTTCGTGTTAAACAGGTTGTTTTTTTTAAAGTCGGTGCGCTTAATTTTCATTGATGACTGCAGTGTTAGGAAATATTATTTTAATCATAGGCCTATAATTCATTGTATAATAGACCTAAAAAAAAGATAGCTAATAGCCTAATCTTTTATTATCCTCACAGCACGTATAATATTAATTTAATAATAAAAGAAGCCGAACCTAATAGTTATAATAATAGACTATAAGAATGTAACAGGCCTACATTAATTGGAAATACCAAATCTTAATATTGCCAAGATTTGATGCTTTTGACAATATCTCTGGCTATCGTCGATACATGATCATCGTCTGTTGTCGCAACCCTGGGTTACCGCAAGTGTGATTGATATGGCGTCATCCATGCAGAGCGCGTGCGCAAAAGTTTTATTCGGAATGTATATAAAACGCATATAAACGGATATTTGAGTCAGATTACATTGTTTAGAGTACATGTAAACAGATCTGCAATTGGATTCAATTCATTTGGATTGACGAAAATTGCTGCATGTAAACGTAGCCAAGTAGTAATCCAGAAGTGCATGATAATCATATACAAAAGGAGTGCATACTTGCATTAATCTCTGCATTTGCATATTTGCAAATATGTATTTGTGCGAAGTTGCTCATCTGCTACTCATCAAATGTAGTACTTACTTTAGATTTCCACAGTGCGGAAAACACAGAATCGGAGAATCCAGTTGTAAAAATGGAGGTTGCTGTTTAATGCGGAATGTCAGGGAGTTTGCAAGATTTTACGATGAATAAATCAAAAGAAGGTTTATCAAATACACTATATATATATATATATATATATATATATATATATATATATA